>NW_022145613.1:36762104-36858424 GCF_000002235.5 Strongylocentrotus purpuratus | reverse complement strand
GTTGAAAATGCAGCAAAGAACCACATCCCAAAGAAAAGGAAGCGGAAACAACCATGGATCTCAAATCAGACTTTTGACATTGCTGATGACAGGAAGAGAGCAAAATCAAAACACAATAAAGGAGAATGGTCAAGACTCAATAAGGCAGTTACAAGTAGTGTGAAGGAAAAATGGGAATACATCGAGGGGAAGTGTGAAGACCTAGAGCGTCACAAGAACAACTCCCAGACAGCATTTGCAATTGTGAAAGAAATCACAAAGAAAAGAATACCAAGACTGGATGTAATTAATGATGACAATGGAAAAATATTGACGGAGAATGAAGAAATCAAGATGGGTGCAGTATAGTACCAAGCTGTTTGCTGCACAGGAACAAGTTGACACTCATGGGAGAAAAGTTATGAAATGTAGCCCCCTCCATTAAGATCAGAAGTGGAACTTGCAATGAAACAACTGAAGGATGGCAAATCCCCTGGCTTTGACAACTTGACTTCCGAGATGTGGAAGGCTACAGGTGAAGAAGGTACTGACCTGATGTGGCGTCTCTGTTGCAATATCTGGAATAGTAGGGAGTGGCCTAAGGACTGGTGTAGAGCTGTTTTTATACCATTGCCAAAGAAGGGAGATCTGAAAGAATGTGCAAATCACCGAACGATCAGCTTGATTTGTCATGCAAGCAAAATACTTCTGAAGGTGATTAGCAGAAGAATGAAAATCAAACTGCAAGCCGAGATCTCAGATGAGTAAGCAGGGTTCCGTGAAGGTAGAGGGACAAGAGAACAGATCGTCAACATTCGAAACATAATACAGAAATGCAGAGAACACAGACATTCCCTCTATTGTGCTTTATAGATTATAGTAAAGCATTTGACTGTGTGAGCCACTCTCAATTGTGGAATACAATGGCAAAGATGGGGTTCCCAAGTCACATCATCGAACTGATCAAAAACCTCTATCATGACCAAGAAGCAACAGTGAGAACCAGTAACGGCAATACTGAGTGGTTTGGAATTGGTAGGGGAGTACGTCAAGGATGTATACTGTCTCCGAACCTTTTTAACATTTATTCTGAGGACATTATGAAAAATGCTCTGGAAGGATTCAATGGGGGAGTCAAGTTTGGAGGTAAAAGATCACGAACCTAAGGTATGCTGACGACACTACTCTTGTTTGCAGCAGCAGAGAAGAGCTAATGGATTTGTTGAATCGCATCAAACAGGCAAGTGAAGATAAAGACCTTCTTCTAAACACTAAAAAGACAAAAATAATGGTTGTCGATAGAGATGATAATAACACTGACTTCACCGTAGCTGGAAATAAGATTGAAGTAGCAAATCGGTTGGAGTACTTGGGTTTAATCATCACTAACAAAGGAGAGAGCACCACAATGATAAGGAGATGGCAATGGTGAGATCAACTTCAGAACAGAATATGTCTGACATATGGAAGAGCCGATGCCTATCTCTCAGTCTGAAGGTTCGTCTGCTTCAAGCAACTTCTTTCTCTATTGCGACTTACTGGAGTGAGTCCTGGGCCATGACAAAGAATGACAGAAAGAGAGTTGATGCCTTTGAAATGTGGTGCTACAGGAGGCTGTTGCAGGTGTCATGGAAAGATAAAAAGACAAATGTGTGGGTCCTGGAAAAGATTGGAACAGACTTGACCATCAGAAGGGGAATCATGGAAAGAAAACTAAACTATTTTGGGCACATTGTTAGGAGATCTGAAGGTGTTGAGAAGCAAATAATGCAAGGAGCAGTCGAAGGAAAACGGGGTAGAGGTCGTCCACCTATATCTTGGACTGATGATATCAAGAAAGTGTCTGGACAAGGAATGAAAGGTTCAACACAAATGGCAGGTGAAAGAGTTGCATGGCGTGCTCTCGTGAAGACCACAGCAGCGCTTTACAGCGCCACCTGAAGTTGATGATGATGAATAATGATAGTAGCTATAATAACATAATAATAATAATAATAATAATAATAATAATAATAATAATAATAATGATAATAACAATAATAACAATAATAAAAGGACAAGAATTGTATACAAAACCATTACAGTAAAGAAAGACCTTGAATTTACCCAAAACATCCATCACTGGCGCACACGAACATGGTCTTAAGTAGTTTTAATTTTTTAAGATTCTCTACCAAAAAAAACCCAAAAAGCATTATAAACTGCATAGTTGATATTAGTAATGTCACCACACCGTCAGTTTCTGTGGAATCAAGGTGAAAAGGCGTCATGCATTGTGTATGCGCGCCTGAGGGATACTTTGTATACACTGTACACATAGAAATCATAATTTGAACTACAGTGCATGAAGCGGAGTGAGGGGGCACAGGAATAAAATTTAAATCAACATGAGTATCATAAGTCAAATCGCCATTTCTTAAAATGCGAAACTAGCTTGTTTCTTTTTTTCGCTGAGAAATATTCAATATATCTTTTTGTTTCTTTATAAAACTCTTTAAAAGATCAACATTTGGTAAATCCCCCTTAAACTTACAAATATAAATATAGTATTTTGCCACTAACAAGAGATATGTAATGAATCTGTCTGATGAAAAGCCAAAAAGTTTTTCAGAATTGGTAAGGTTAAAATGTGATATGTTTTTTTCATTATGTTTAACAAATATGTCCATATTGGGGTAACCTTTTCACAATCACAAAACAAATGAGTAATTGATTCCTCCTGGTTATCACAAAATACGCAATTTGGTGAACCTTTTCTTTTAATTTTATAAAGAAAGGCATTTAAAGCTATACTATTATGGACATTTTTAAAAATAGAAAGAACGCAATCTAGTTTCAATTGTACAAGTGAAATTAGCTTTGTGTACCTCTTCCCAAATACTATTCCAGTATTCATATCTCTTGTCAAGTGGATAGGAAACGTTTATTATTCTTTAAAGCATGATTGGGAACTTTTTTTGCAGCATTTAATTTAGTAATTTGTTTGAGGAATGCCAAAATCTAATATCAATTCTACAAATAATTTAAACCCAGGGAAGGGAGGGTTCAACAGGTTCGACAGCGCTGACTAAATTTGACCAATCAGAGGCCTGGAAAATAGTCTGTAACAATAGAATTGTCGGTGAAAACAAAATATTATTAGTCGGTGAAAACCACCGACTAATTGTTTCACCCCCCAGAAATCACCAAGATTTTCTTATCAAACCAGGTTTCATAATAAAAATGATTTTTGGATTTCGAACGAATTAATCTACACTGTCGCTCCTAAAGGTGGAATATAATTATTTGGAGTGCTAATATTATCCACACATCTAAAGTTGCACAAGCGTGAGTTTAGGGGCTTTTCGTTTGTGTGGACGAGGAAGGCGTTCCCGTCCTCTGACGATGCGAATTGGCGTCAGACACCCGTCCTGTTCACTACCTTATTTTTAGTCGATCGACGCCCGTTCTCTACACGATGATGTAATGGTCCCCGCACGCGCTTATTCAATTTCTCCTTCTTTCACTTCTTATGTTATTCTTCGTTTGTTATTCTATTATTTTCTCTCTCGATTTCCTTATGTTATTCTTTGTTTTTCCCTCTTTCATCTTCTCTTCTATCTTTCCATTGTCTATTCTTTATCATTTTCTCTTTCTGTCTTTCCTAATAATATTGTTTGTTGTTATCATTCTATCATATTATTCTTTGTTTTTTCCTTCTATCACCTTTTCTTATTCTTTTTTTTTTATCGTTCTATACTTTTCTTCCTACATGTATAATTGACAAGCCCCAATATCAGAATATTTACAATCATAAGTTTCTAAAGTGGCATGTTCTATTTAGAATCTTCAAGAAAGGAGACAGGAGCAAGGCCTCCAACTACCGCCCTGTATCAATCACGTCCATCTGCAGTAAACTGCTTGAACATGTCATTTTCAGCGATATCATAGATCACTATGATAAAAATAATATTCTCAATGATGTTCAGCATGGTTTTCGTCCTGGCCATTCATGTGAGACCCAGCTGATCATTACATCTCAAGATGTTGCACACTCTCTAGACTAGAAAGAGCAAGTTGATGCAGTTGCCTTCTCCAAAGCCTTTGACCGTGTACTCCATTACCGCCTCCTCCATATAAGCTCCATCACTATGGGATCCATGACAACCTTATCAGATGGATCAGGGCGTTCCTATTGAACTGAAAGGTTACAACGTGCTGTTGTAGATGGAGAGTCATCTGAATGGATTCCAGTCACCTCTGGGGTACCGCAGGGCACAGTTCTCGGCCCACTTCTGTTTATATCCTTCATCAATGACATAGTAGATGGGATCTCTTCCAAAATCCGACTCTTTGCTGATGATTGTCTTCTATACCGTCCGATCACTGATGTCACTGATAGCCATACCCTACAACAAGATCTCAACAGACTGCATTCATGGGCTAACACATGACAGATGAAATTCAACACCGAGAAATGCTACCACATCACATTCTCTCTACGTCGGAAAGCCATCACCACGACATACACGCTAGGAGACACTCCTCTTGCGTTGGTAACAGATCTCCGGTTTCTAGGACTGACTTTCTCATCCAACTTGTCCTGGCAAGGCTACATGAACAACATCACATCCCGAGCCAATCGGATGCTGGGACTAGTCAGCAGAAATCTCCGCAAAACCTCACAAAAGATCCGCCAACAAGCCTACTTCTCTCTTGTTAGACCTCATCTGGAATACTGTTGCTCGGTCTGGAACCCTCACACAAACAAGCATATATCCCAAATCGAGGCAGTACAAAGGCGAGCAGCAAGATTCACCCTCCAGAGATATCGTCGTATGGCCAGTGTCTCGGCCATGATTCAACATCTGAAAGGGGAGAGCCTGGAGAGGAGAAGAAATGCTGCAAGCCTCCATCTCATGTACAAGATCCAAAACAACACAGTAGCCATCAATGCACACCATTACACAGCACCCATGATTGCCAGCAACACAATCATATCACTCAAAGAAGTTGCTGGCTATCCCATCCCGCACCCAACTCTACCAGAACTCATTTTTCCCTCGGACAGTAACTGCGTGGAATGCACTTTCGAAGATCACCCTTCAAGGGGCTTCAAGGGAGCGCTTCCACCCAGCATCTAGACCAAGAGCTAGATAGTTTATTCCTCAGCACTACATCCTGACTTATGGATCCTGCTGAGTATCGTCGTAGAAGTAGAAGTAGAAGATATACCAGGTACGTAAAGAATCCGCCACTTGAGAGTTACTCAAAGATTGTAAGAATGATTCTGGGGCATATGATTTCCAAAGAATATGGGGATCTCTATGAAATTTTTCCAAGGCTGATAGTTCAATTGTCTTCCAACAGAATCATAATTTTCAACAAATAAATACTTGACCCATGTCATTTTTTGAGCAAGAGCAAATGCCCATGGATCAATCATTTTGAGACCACACTGAAGATAATCATTGTACAAGATTTTTCTTTTAGCTCTATCTTTACCACTATTCCAAATAAATTTAAAAAACAAACTATTCAACTCATTAAAAAGCGTCTGAGGTATTTTTATACTAAGAACTAAAAAAATATCTAATAATTGTGGAAGAACAAGGGACTTAATTACACATACTTTACCAATTAAAAAAAGGTTTCTCATTCGCCAGCAATTTATAGTCTGTGTCATTCGTTTTAATTTTTCTTTATAATTAAGATCGTCAAACCCAAATTCAGTGAGAAATTAACTCCCAAAGATTTAAATTGAGAGATCTTCCATGTTATACCCTGGTTTCTCAACTGAAAATCTTGACATCCTCTCTTAGATCTGATCCAAGTTGCCTCTGTTTTAGCTAAATTAATCTTACAACCAGAACATCAACCAAATATATTCAAAATATCAAACAGTGTTTTAAAGGAATCTCCAGACCCATCTACAAAGTAGACAGAATCGTCAGCGAATAAAGAAATCTTTACTTCTTATTTATTGATTTGTATGCTCCTAAGCTGTTTATTTTGTCTAACTGATAAAGCCAAAATTTCAGTAACAAACAAAAAAAGATATGGAGAAATAGGGCAACCTTGAAAAATACCTCTTTGCATAGAGATGCGATCAGTTAAAAAACCATTGGTCATTACATATGTTTTTCGTTCAGAATATAGGGTCTTTATCCATCCAATAAATTTATCACCGAAATTAAACTGTTTTAATGTCTGGAACAGAAAATTATGATTAACATATCATAAGCCTTCTCAATATCAAGTAATATTATAGCTCCAGGAACGTCATTAGTTTGAGTATATTCAATAATATCAAATATTAATCGAATATTATGACTTATATTTCTGCCTTTTAAAAAACCAGATTGATCTGGCTGAATAAGTGTATGCATAAAGCGTTTATGTGATCTGCAAAACACTTTGCTAATATTATAATCAACAGTCAAAAGGGTTATAGGGCGATAATCTTAATCAACAAGTGGTCTTTGTCCTTCTTTGGGAGAAGAGTAATAACACCATTTCTATACAGACATCATACCGTTTTAATAATAATAATAATAATATGGATATTTATATAGCGCCGGTATCCGCCAGGCTATGACGCTCATGGCGCTGTACATACATGTATTACTATCAGTATCACAAAAATATAACATTCTTAACTAAAATAAAGTAAACTAAAACAACACAAATTATTACGCTACATTGACATGATTAAATAGCACTGTTTAGAAAGAGATGGGTTTTAAGAGCAACTTTGAAGGCATAAAGGGAAGTTAGATTACGAATACTAAGTGGCAGCTTATTCCAAAGGGACGGACCAGAATGAGAAAAAGCTCTATCCCCCCAGGAACTGCGCGTCTTAGGGACAACTAATAAGGAGGACTGAGATGAACGAAGACGTCTTGTAGGCTTATACTTAACAATCAACTTGATATTGTAGGAAGGAGCAGAGTCATACAATGAATGGAAAACTAACAACAACAACTTAAAAATGATTCGGTCACATACCGGGAGCCAGTGAAGAGTTTTGAGAATGGGGGTGATGTGGGTTCTACGAGAAGAAAGTGTATAGAGAAGTTAAAAGAATTCATCAACATATCACCTATATCAGACCAAAAGGTTATATAGAATTCAATGGGAAGTCCATCAAATCCGGGAGTTTTGTTCATATTCATGGATTTCATGACATCAAATATTTCTCGCTTTGAGAGAGGCTTTTCCTGGATGTTGTTTTCATCATCGGTTAATTTCAAAATATCCAAGTCATTAAACAAGTCTTCATTAACATTTTCATTTGTCATATACTGACAGTCAGGATTTGAATACAATTTACTGTAAAATGTGTGTATTTCATTTAATATCTTATGTGGGTCAGAGGTTAAGTTTCCTTCTAGATCTGTTATTCTACTAATTGTCTTTCTTTGCCAGGCTCTATTTTCAAGATTACACAAATATTGTGAACCCTTCTCTCCTTCTTCTAACCACCTTACCCTAGATCTTATCATCAAACCTGTAGTTTCAAAGTCATAAATGTTATTGAATTGGTCTTCTACCTCTTCAAGTTTTAATAAAAGAGGTTTATTTTCAGAAACATCACTGCTTAATTGTATTTTTATTTTGTCAATCTCTTTCAAGAGTAGATCTTTTTCTTTGTTTCTTTCCTTTTTTCCCGAGCAGAATATGCAATACTAGATGTAGATCCAGTTAAAACACATTTAAGGGCATCCCACTGAGTATTAGGGTTACAGTCAGACTCTTTATGAGTTTCTTTGAACTCTACTATTTTTTTCTTAATCATTTTGATAAAGTTTGGATCATGATGTATATAGTGACAATTAAGCTTCCAATAGCCTTTCCCTCTTAAAGGAAGATTATCTTTAAATTGGACTGATTCTACTGAATGACCAGATTGGATACCTGCATAAATTTGAGATTTAACACAATTACTTCTAAAGTTACTGGAAACTAAAATATAATCAAGTCTTGATAAAACTTGAGGATTTTTTTGGTGCCTCGTGTATTGTCTTGATGTTGGGTGAAAATGTCGCCAAACATCAACTAAATTGTATTCTTCAATAATAACCGAAAGCATATTACTAACCCTAATATTAGAATGGCGTTGTCTAGTGCCTTGATAATCCAAGGGCCCAATCACTGCATTAAAATCTCCACCAATGATTAAAGCAGAATTTTCAAATTTGTCAATTTCAGCAAACACTTCCAATAAAAAATCTTGGTCATCATTATTTCGGGCATAAATATTAACTAGAGTCACCGAAATATCATTGAGAATAAGATTTAATATTAGAAATCTACCATTTGGATCCTAAAATAAGGAAATTATTTTAACTGAAACAGAGTTTCTTATAAGTATTGCTATACCCCGACTGTTTGAAGAGTAACTTGCAAACCAACATAATTCACCAATTGTAATTTCCAAAAATTATCATCATTCTTATCAGAGTGGGTTTCCTGTAGAAATATAATGTCGCTTTCAATGTTTCTTAAATAATGGAAGACTTTTCTTCTTTTTACATGATCCTGTAAATCCCTACAATTGAAGGTGCTCACTTTTACTATCATTCTTTTGAAAATGTATCATCATGAGAGTACCATCCTTTGCAATAGGTTAAGAGTACAGTGCACTGGACATACTGGAATGTATACTGTACATGTAAGCATATAATCTTCATATTGATACAGGTTAGAATTGTAACATATTTTCTTGTCACAAAGATATAAACAAAATAGCATAAAATACAACAAAAATAATAATAAAAATGAAATATACCGAAACATTAGAGGCGAAAATCGCTGAGCGCAGATGCACAAAAACATCAAGACTTCAAATAAAAAAACAGTCCTGTCAAGTGCAAAAATAACAACCAACACATCAGTAGAAAACAAAGAGATATGAGACAGTGCATAGAGGCACCAAATCTTGCTGGTAAGACTTGAACATTTGATAGAATTGTAACAAACATATATATTTGGACCACCCCCCCCCCCCCCCCTAAAAAGAAAAAAAAAAGCAGAGCCAAAGGATCGAGCTCTAAAAATAGTTTGATATAAAAGCATCAAATATCACCTAAAAATAGTTTGACATAAAAATATCAATCTGATAGCACACAATAATTTGGTACAGTATACATCTGCAACAATTCCAACAATTTTTAAAGATACATGGATTAAGGAAAAGAATTGGTCAAACTTCATGGCAGGTCTCAAATGAAAAAGAAAGAAAGAAAGAAAGGAATCAGTAAACAGTCATGCATGTCAGATAATAATAAGTTGTCAAGCAACCATGATTACTTGCTCTAAAATTCAGTTTTAATCAACAACCATTATACTGGGGAAAATTCCCAACGGGTGAGAATGACTGTGTGGTCAAACATACTGTGTAAAAACATGCTTCATAAATTAAATAAGCTTAGTTTGTATTAACAAGTCTACGTTTAAAATTTAAATTCTTTAATAACGCAGAGTAATAAAATCGTATGCAATGATAAGACAGATGAATTGAGGTTTTTATCATTTAAACAGATAATGTATAGTCTTAAGATTAAAAAAAATAAAAAAAGAAGTTTATATCAGGTACATGTAAGTAGTAAATGATTTACAGAGACACATATCTATTACTATCAGGTTTCTAAAAGACAACAAACGTCAACTGTCAAAAGTAAAGAAATAAAGTGAGCATGAAAGGCAGTATTTTCAATGATTAAAGTTAGCTGATGGCAAGATCATGTTGTCCTTGATTAACCAAAAAAAAGGTTTCCATCCTAGTTCCTGTATGCCAATTTCGCCGGATACAAGAAAAACGGCTTCTTGCCTTCGTCCCTAAGTTGCTTCAATGCATCCATCTTCTCTTTTCTCATCTGGAGTACACGACGACCCCAAAAAGGGCACTAATATAGCACATCGACACGGTTTTGATCCTGGGGCCTCACAGTTACGAAGCCATTCCTTGGCCACTGAACCATGACTGTACGCAGGGCTAGGGTAGGGGGCAGTTCCTACAAATAAAAAAAAACAAAGAAAATGCAATAAATTTTCAATAATTCATTGCATTTTACCCAGGCCCCCAACATAAAAAAAATCCTCTGAACGACCATGCATTATGCCTCAAGGCATGGGCCCACATAATTTGTTTTCTGTTGGGGACCGGGGAGAAGGTGAAGGTGACAGGAGTGACTACCCGCTAACAGGTTTTTTGATTTTTGTTGTATAAAAAAATTACATTCCTTAGCAAAACTATTGTATATTTGTAGCACTGATCTATTTCTATAAATCTTAACAGGCGCCGATCCAGGATTTCTTAGGGGTGGGGGCCCAAATTTGAAATCAATTTGAAATTTAGTGTGCTGAAATATGAAAATCGTGCCGGCCAATATTTCGGTCAGTGGGGTGGGGGGGGGGGTAGTGAGCACTGATTTTTTTTTTTTTTTTGCTCCCAACAAATTTGAAAATCGCGCCGGCCGAAAATTCGCTCAGTGGGGGGGGGGGGGGGTAGTGAGCACTTATTTTGTTTTTTTGGCCCTCGAAAATTTGAAAAATTGCACCCCCTTGAGCGCCAGGGGGGGGGGGGCATCTCCAACAAAAGGTAAAATTAACGTTAACAAATGTAAAAATACACATTTTTTGCCAGGATCCGCCACTGCCTCTTAAATTTCGTAAGCATACAGTGTAAACTGTGCTTATGTGATACCAACGGAATACAGATTGTTCTAAAATATATACTTGTAGACCCTTCATTTTGAAGGATATAAATGCGAGGGAGCGTAGCGACCAAGCGAGAAGATTTGTATTAGTCTAAACGCTGCGCTCTTGAGCCCTCCAGAGCCTAAAAGTGTGTTGCAGCCTTTAGTCAGTATTTGCTATACTGTTTTTGTGTTCAATTCTTCAAATTTTCCCGGGGGCAATCCTCTCCTAAAAAAAATGAAAGAGGGGGGGGGGGTAGACGTGTCCCCCGTCCCCCCGGGATCGCCGCCCCTGGTAATAAACAATAAAGTTCTATCCCCGTTCTACCATACTCTCGTTTTGTAGCATAATTTAGGGGAAACCGATGGGGCTGTCCCTCAATATTATATACTCCATAATAATCCAAGGAATATATTACCAAACAACAAAATTGAAAAGCGTATTGATGCACTCGGTTTGGCACGCAAATTCAATAAATACGCCAACGACATTGAAAAATAAAGTCCAAAGTCTATCTCGTTCTGATAGCTAGCTAGCCGTGTGTTACATACCTGTAATTCCGTGTACGTTGCTGGTATTATTGCTGCTCCATTCATATTCAAATCTCAGGTCGACAATGATACAGTCGAGACTTCTTCTGGAAAATAATACCATCGGTACTTATTTTGGATAATATAATACCTTCGCGACTTATTCTGGACATGATTTTGTTGTGTGTTTACAAGATATGCACTTGTTGGTATACTCGTTCAATGAACATTGAAGAAGCGCTACCGCTCGAGTAGTCAATACTGAGCGTTCTCGTTTGGGGAGACGGTCTGGGTAAAACGCCGACCCTACCCAAATCAGAGGCTAACGAAAGAAAGAGACAGAAATTTCGATCTAGGGAAAATCCACCTAAAATATAAGGGGATTTTCTTTTTAACGTTGCCTTGTAGCCAGGAAGAACCAGTGAGTTGTGTATTGATAGATTCAGAGGAATACAACAAATACAGAGACGTGATAAAAGCAAGGGAGTAGACATCGCTGCTTGCTTTAAATTGTTGGGTGAGTTATTTTATAGTCTTCCTTTGACATTCATTTCATATTATTTATTGTGGTATAAAAAAAAACATTGTACATGGCAGCCTTTCGGCTGAATTGAGTGCATTTTACATAAGTAATAACACAAGGATACTACACAAAATACAATAGTATTAAAATGTCATTAAAATAGTACATTCATAACAAACAATTATAGGTACACCTTAGAAAGGATATTGATGGTGGGATAACGGAAGTGGGTAATGGATGTGGAAATATAAAGGTTTCATATGACTTAAGCAAATTCATAGGAAGAATATAACAGTTGAATAAATTATGATCAGTGCTAAGAAAAATAATATGTTTTTGCATGCTTCAAAGTAGGCCTATTGTCATATGGGTGCAAGCTACATGTATATGGAGAACAAAATGGACATATAATTCACCTAAGACGAATGGAGAGTGAAATTATAGTTTCACTTCCTATTATTGGCTAATAGAGAATGATTGGTAATGCAATATTGAAATTAATATAATCTATATAAACAAAACACGTACCTTCAGGAAACAATATAATTTTTCATTTAAGCACATCTATAAGATAACAATTTGATTTACGTATATGCTTAGCATTTAAGAACAAGAGATTTGTCTTTACATTATTCCAGTTTTGAATTGAGTAACCTCACAATGAAGGGGAGTGCGCTCTTTCGGTAGCGCTCATTTTTGCATTTTCTGAAAGTCATTAGCGTTGCGCAGGTTGCGGGAAGTGCGGGAAGCTCGCGTAGAGGGGAGGCAGAATAGAAGGGGGCGTTTAACGGTTATTCCCTCCTCTCCTTTTTACTAGTACTACCATTACTACTGTAGAGTTCTTATTCTACACTACTACAATACCCCTGTTGGAACGAAAATGACTTTTCTAAATAATGGGAGTGTGGTGTATTGATATGTTTTTAAAAATAATAGCGAATTCAACACACCAATCAATCAATCAATCACGGCGACTCTACATCCCTACCCTTTTAACTATGTGATCTCTCAGAATAAATAAGAACTTGGAAACAACAAAAATACAGTTCAGTGAATTCAATTTATAATAAGTGAAGAAAAACCTGACTGGTCAATAAATTGAACGCAGGAGGCCTACTAAAGTATCAATGTATATATTTCTTACACTTATTAATTCAAACAAAGATATTCCGTTTTGTTTGAATAAAAAATGGAATGAACTTTTGAATTGAGAATATAATGAGATATAAATAATAAGATATCAAACTTCAATGTCTTTCAAACACGCGGCGGAGACTTGACGACGGAAGACACGTGGCGACGTTGACTTTGACGACTGTCAATGTACTGCTTCAGAGAAGCTGAAATGTTCGACGTCCTGAACCTCGACGAACTACATGTAGTCTAGGAGCGAAGACCCATGGTGGAAATTGTCGAAACTGGTAAAAAGAACTCGGCCACGATGTAAATCTCGTTGGCCAGTTGAACCTATTGTTACCAAAATAAAATAGACATACTTTGTCCGAAATACACCTATACAAACTAGCATCGTCGAACATGGTCAAGCGACCTCCAAAAATGTATACAGCATATAATTTCATATCTCATAATAATGGTATTACAAATGTAATAAATATTTAGTAGTATTTCTTAAACAAGAAATCCAAGTATGTACTCTCGAGAAACTCGACAACAATGACTTTAAAAAAACATTGGAAGAAAATTTACGAAATTGACAACTAAATATCGCTACAATTCAAAGACATTACTATTTTCGTTTTCATATAATGACTGTTGGGCAATTCCACGGTAACGGAAGGACACTCAGACAAGATTTTTGAACTTCAGGTTCATACTAAAAGAAATGTTTTATTAGTATGTATTAAACTATGGGGAACAAAATGTGTTTCAGTCAAGTGGAAAGCTTCATCAACTTCACAAAGTTTGGATAAACACTAATTAACTGGAAAAACCATGTCCATTTTTATGTCCTTCCGTTACCGAGATAATTAATATGCACATTCTTAAACTACTTAACCCTAATAGGGCCGGGCTATTTGAAGTCTTAGTAGGGCCGGGGGGGCCATTATGGCCCCCCCTTAAGATCTCGGCCGCAAAGCGGCCGATCGCCGCGAAAATTTGCACACATGTCAAGTGAAGTGTAAAGAATAATATGATAATTTCAATTTTTTGAAAAATTCACTCATTTGCATATTTATGGTAATTTATGCAAATAAAGTCATAAAAATCACATTTTTACCCATAAATCATATATTATTCATATTTAAGCATTCTTTTTCACTAGATATATTCATTAGACCATTCTGAATAATAATACGACAACAATTTTGGAAGAGCCAGCTTATTTCTTATGTTATCCCTTGTTTTGATAATTTCTTATGTATTTCATTGTTTTTTAACTTATGTATTTCATTGTTTTTGTTGTTTTATTTCATCTTTTACTACAATTCAACTATTTTGACTCCCAAAACAACCACCTAAACTTTAAACAAGACCCAATAACCCATGTTTGATCTATTTTTAGGAAAAATGACTTTGCCATACGTTTTGTACACAAATCACGAAAATGAGCGATTTTCAGGCTGACATGCAAAGACAAAAGGTCACGTGACCCTGTAACCGTAGGTCCGATTTTCAAAAAAATTATTTTAAAAGTTGCGCAAGACTCGAAAGAAAAAAGTCAGCGAGCGGCGGGGCGCCATCCATATGCGTTCCCAAGCAATCAGAAAAATTGTGGAGGGGGGGGGCCATAATGGCCCCCCCCCCGGCCTTATTAGGGTTAACTATAATGACAATTTTTTTGGGGAGAATTAAAGGCACTTATATAGGTATTATATCTGTACTGTTTCACATCTTATACTAATAAAACAGTTCTTTTAGTATGAACCTGAAGTTCAAAAATCTTGTCTGAGTGTCCTTCCGTTACCGTGGAATTGCCCTGTTTATAAAGACGATGGTTCTTTTAGTGATTGAAATTAAAGTCGTCTACAAACATAATTAGCATCATTAATTCAGTCCCATAACTTTGTCAAGAAACCACTTATAACTTTCTCTTTTGCTAAAAATGGTACAGAGTACATACCTGATAAGTACCAGGAAAAAAACTTAGAGATGAGTTACAAAGCAGCTATCAGAAAACATCTATTTCTCCTACTGTACACAAGAGTGACTCTGCCCAGACAGATTAGTGAAGATGATAGCTGTTGGCAGGGCCGTAGCCAGAGTTTCATGTTTGGGGGGGGGGCACATACATGTAATCGATCGACGTCCTGGGGAGGGGTCTAAAAAAGTTCAACCGATCTTGGAGGAAAAAATTTGGGGGGGGGCACGTGCCCATCACCCCCCCCCCCTCCCCCCCCCCCCCCCCCACCCCCACCACCGTGGCTACGGGCCTGGCTGTTGGGAGCTATGGCGAAGATCTCGGGGAGAAATTGGTTCGAATCCCCGTGGAGAAAGATGTAACCAAAAAATACACTAAGTGTAGCCGGTGATGTATCCACCACCAGGATACTGCTCTGCTCTGAGCTAAACGTTATCGAACCCCAGGGCCCGAATTCACAAAGGAGGTTTGTCGACAACCCAGGTTTGTAAAAAAACGCGTAAAAACGCGTCATATGACGTACAAAACCAAGGTTTGTTTACAAACCTCCTTTGTGAATTCGGGCCCAGGAGTTAACCCACGAAACCGACGGAACCGCCCAAAAAGGGCGAGTTCTAATTGGTTATTTTCCGTAACCAAGAATAACATTATTAACATAATAAATTACCGTCCGTGTCTTGGAAATACACCTGCATCTTCTTTAGAATTAACCGTGCCTTAAATACCAGACTGTGTTAAAGTTGAGTTTACACGGTAACACATGAAATTAAAATTAATACATCAGTAATTTCCTGATTTCATAAATAAATTGAG
This sequence comes from Strongylocentrotus purpuratus, assembly GCF_000002235.5. Lineage (NCBI taxonomy): Eukaryota > Metazoa > Echinodermata > Echinoidea > Camarodonta > Strongylocentrotidae > Strongylocentrotus > Strongylocentrotus purpuratus. The sequence continues at coordinate 36,842,799 of NW_022145613.1, read as the reverse complement.
AAATAGTCACTAAACTCACTACACTACTACTTCTACTACTACTACTACTACTACTACTACTACTACTACTACTACTACTACTACTTCTACTACTACTACTACTACTACTACTACTACTACTACTACTACTACTACTACTACTACTACGACTACTACTACTACTAGTATGACTACTACTGGATCTGGATGTACACGATCAGGGCCCTATTGAGTGAGAGGGCGCGGGGGTACTTAAAAGGCTCTGTCAATGGCCTTCCTGAATGTGCTGGTTGATATAGAGTTTATGGTGTTGTCGTCCAAATGGTTCCACTCAATGATGGTCAGGCGCGGATCCAGGGGGGGGCGAGCGGGCCTTGGCCCCCCCCCCCCGCAAAAAAAAAAAAAAAAAAAAGGAGAGCGAGAGAAGGAAAAGAAGGGAAAGGGAAAGAGGAGAGAAAGGGAAAAAAGAAGAGAAAGAAGTAAAGAAAAGAGGGAAGAAGGAGATCCGGTGGGGGGAGGGGCAAAAGGACTTGCCTCCCAGGCTGTTGCTTCCCCCCCCCCTTCCCCCCAATCAACAAATAAAAGAGAAGTAAGGAAAGGGAAAGAAAAAAGAAAAAGAGGAGATAAAGGGAAGGACAAAAGAGGAAGAAGAAAAGAAAAGAAGGCGAATATCAGTTGCAATTTTCCCGACAACAAGTTGTGGATCGGGGGGGGGGGCAAAAAGCAAAAAGCCCTAGCCCCCCCCCCCCCCCGTCCCCGCTAAAAAAAGAGAGAAGGAAGGAAAAGGAAAAGAGGAGAGCTAAAAGGAAACAAAAAAGAGGAAGAAAAAAAGAAAAGGGAGAAAAGAAGCGAAGATCAGTTGCGGTTAATCCCGCCAACAATGTGTGGAGCGGCGTGGGGACCAAAATGACCTTGCTCCTCCCCCCCCCCCCCCCCCAGCAAACCTAAAAGAGAGATAAGGAATGGAAGGGAAAGGGAAAGAGGAGAGAAAGGGAAAGGAAAAAAGAGAATGAAGAAAGTTAAGGGATATCAGTTGCAATTTTCCCGCCAACAAGGTGTAGATCGGAGGGGGGGGGGGGGCACTGGGGTACTGATAGAGGAGGGGGAGGGGGGCTTTGGAGAAATAGAATTCAAACGTGGTTTATTTCTAATTCCATAACGGTGGTTTACAAATAATGCTGAAATGAGATAATTTTCTGAGATTTTTCCTCACTTTATGCGTTTGTTGGAAAATGACAAATTCCTAAATTTACAGCCAGGCAAGAAAATGCTTCTTGAGATGCCTACATATCAGGGACCGCGGAACGGCGGGAATCGGGATCCTCGAGCCCCCCCCCCCCCCTTCACACACACTTTCTTTGAAAAAGTATATTAAAGAGAAAAAGAAAGAAAGAGAGCGAGAAAGACAAAATAGTTAACTGCCAGTGTCACATTATAATGGGGTATCAAAATATGCTCATCTGACCATGATAATGCCTAAAACCCACAAGGCTCTGCCCCCTGGATTCCTCCTATAGTGCCCTAAGGCGGGCCCTTAGATGCTCATCTGACGGTCATTTAATGCCTATAACCCCTGATTTCTGGGGGCTCTGCCCCCTGGACCCCACGCCAAATAGTGTCCTGCCAGTGTCACAAATAATAAGGTATCAAAACTGCTCATCTGACCGTAATTAAACGCCTAAAACCCCTGAGCTTCCGGGGGCTCTGCCCCCTGCACCCAACCAAGAGCCCTTAGGCGGGCCCCTTGAAACTCATCTGACCGTAATTGAGTGCCTAAAACCCTTGAGATTCCGGGACTCCGCCCCCTGAACCCCAAGCCAATTAGTGACCTGCCACTGTAACAATTAGGTATCAAAATAATGCTCATCTGACCGTAATTAAATGCCTAAAACTCCTGAACTTCCGGGGCTCTGCCCCCTTGGACCCCGCCCAGGGCCCTAAGGCGGACCCCTGAATGCTAATCTGACCGTAAATTAAAACCTTAACCCCCTGAGCTTCCGGGGCGGACAAGGTATCAACATAATGTTTATCTGACCGCAGGCACGTAGCCAGGGGGGAGGGGCGGTGGGGGTGATTAAGATTCGAAAACGGTACAACGAATCGTCTTCTTTCTCTAATGATTAAATGAAACGTAAATGCTTGGGGGGAAACTGAATTTAGACGAAGATTAAGAGTCGATAACGACACAACGAATCGTCTTCTTTTTCTAATAATTTAATGAAACGTCGAAGCTTCCGCGCTTTGCGCGCTAGGGGGGTGGGCAGAGTGAAACTGAATTTAGACAAGGATTAAGAGTCGAGAACGGTACAACGAATCGTCTTCTTTCTCTAATGATTTAATGAAACGTAAAAGCTTTCGCGCTTCTCGCGGGATGGGGGTAACATAATTCAGACGAGGATTATTTTTGGGAATGGTACAACGAATCGTCTTCTTTCTCTAATCATTTATTGAAATGTCAAAGCTTCCGCGCTTCGCGGAGGAGGGAGGGGAAAAACTCGCCCCTCCCTGCACCCACCCACCCCTAATTACGTCACTGCTGTTCACCATTACGTACCAATATTTGGCTCGCATAATTTCAAATTTGGGCCTCCCCCCATAAGAAATCCTGGATCCGCGCCTGATGGTAGATGGAAAAAATGAGCTCCTGTAGTTTTCAGTTTATGCTCTGATGGGGTTGTAGCACTTGCTGTTGTTTGTCACTTGTCTATGATACTTGAGGTATTACAGTTTTCAAATTGTCTTGCACGGATACGTCGTTTTTATTTGATTGTTTGAGCAAAGTTTTGAATTGGGAGAGCTGGCACCAGCCCCCCGACCACTTTGAAGAAGAGTGTGAGTTTGAGGTTTGTCCTTCTTTTCTTTAGGCTAGGGAGATGGAGTTCGACAAGCTTATTTGTAATGAAGCCCTCATCTCTGGTCACATAATTTCCTGTGAGGAAGCGAACTGCTCGTCTTTGGACGTTTTCGAGTCTGTTGATGTCCTTCTGCAGATATGGATCACATGATGTAGCCCCATATTCAAGGAGAGATTTTACAAGTGCAGTGTAGGCTGTTCGCTTAATGTCTGCAGGAAAAAAGTGAGGTTTCTGCGAAGGAGTGATAGGACCCAGTTTGCCTTTTGGGGGGTCTTTGCAACGTGTTTCTCCCACTTCAGGTCCGCTGAGATTGTGACTCCCAGGTAACGGATATCTTGGACATATTTCAGGATGTGGGCACTAAGTTGGTAGAAGAAGGAAGACTTGTTGCATATGCTAATGGTGTAGCACTTCTTTGTGTTAAAACACATGCCCCACTTCTTTGCCCAGGCATCTAGGGCTACAAGATCATCTTGTAGGATGTGATGGTCTTGTTGCTTCCGAATTTGGCGGTAGAGGAGGCAGTCATCTGCGAACTTGTAACTTCACAGTGTTTGGTAGGTCATTTACGTAGCACAAGAACATAAGGGGGCCTAGTGCTGTTCCCTGCGGTACGCCTGCGTCGACATGAACATCATGGGAAGTTTCCCCTTCGACGACGACCCTAATGTGACGCTTAGTCAAAAAGTTCCTGAGCCATGTATGGATGGATGGAGCCAGCGATTTAATATGATGAGAGTTTGTGCATGAGCTTCTCATGGGACACCTTATCAAAGGCCTCTGAGAAGTATAGCACCGCAACGTCTGTTTGTTTCCTTTGATCCTTTGATTTGAGTAGATCATGGAGGGCTGTTATTAGTTGCGTTTCTGTAGCGAATCTTGATCTAAAGCCATGGTTTAGGGAAGTGAGGATGTCATTGTCTCTCAGGTAGTCGAGGAGGTGTTTGCATATGATATGTTCAAGGAGCTTGCAGGTGACAGAAGTGGCGTAATGAGTGAAAACTTTTGGAGGGTCACAACTTTCTGCGAGAGAGCTAGCGATCGAGCGGGGGAGGGTGTGGGAGGGGGTGTCCCCCCTCCCACTGTAGGGAGCTTTTTCATTTTTCAACTTGAAAATGTGCAATCTGGGGCATACCTAAGAAGGAAATTTTGACTTCACGACACGTACTAAATGGATAAGCTTGTCACGATTCGACCGACCGAGATTTTTTTTCTTCATGAACTCGGAAACATAATTATGAAAATAGGCACCTCAAAATAACCTTCGCAAAATGGCATACACATGCCAACGTTATACCAAATACTACATTGCTTACAATATATTAATATGAACGAGGTACCCAGACGTAGAAACGAGGGAACGATACGAACGAGCATGGAGAGGATGTGATGCAGTGGGTGTCATTCCCATGATTAGGGAGCTTTTGCAATATTGAGAGTTGGCATCTCTGTAAACGGCATCATGTGGGCCTAAAAACTATCGTAATGACGTATTTTCAGTTATCTGGTATTACATGTTGTTTGTATTAAGATGAGGCTTTTCATCCACCCACTATAATACGTTACCACTGTTATAAGACGAAATGGTTTGTTGAATGGCTTACAACTATCTACTTTACACTTTTAACCAATCAGTGCCATGTCGCGTGCACTGCGAATACAATATTTGGGCCTTCACTCTGCAGAAATGTATCATGTTACACACAAATAATTCAAGTATCCTTTTATTAAAATTATATTTTGCTTCAGAAAAAAAAATCCAAGGTAGGGGTAGGGATGACCAGGAATTTATGGAAAGTGTCTATATTATTATTATTATTATTATTAGTTTTGCTGTCGGGGGGAGGGGACTATTTAAAAAGTACAATTAAAATTTTCCAATCTAAGCCAAAAATTGATTACTTTCGGCCCCAAAAATTGACAACATTGATAACGAAATCCTTAATTTGTCCATTTAATAGCTACCTCAACCCCACAATGTATGTATTTTCTTAAGGCTTAGAACCCATGAATAATTTTAAGATAAAAATCTCAATTTTGATGAAGAACAACAAATAAATACTCCTACTGGGCCCCTGAACGGTACACGTGCAGTGTTACACGATGTTTTGTTTTGTTTTCTTTCCTTCTCTCTATTTCACTTTCTCTTGTCTTATAGATAGTTGAAGTGTTTGTAATTTGCATATTTTAATTAAATTTATTTTTGTGTCCTTTAATATTTTGTATTTATTTTTATTTTGTTTTTAATTCTGTAATGGGCAATCCAACTTCACAGGTTTCGCAACCTTCATGGAAAGCCCCGCAGATAAACCTTTGTAAACATAGATAAAATTTACCGTTACTTTGTATATTTTTATTTTTATATTGCGAAATAAAATTGAATTTAATTGAATTGAATTGAATGTACGCAAATCTGTGCATTCACAGCCCGAATGTTGGGTAGCATGTTATCTCCCGGCTGTGCTTGTCGCAGTAGCTTCTGGAAAAGAATTTGCTACTAGTGTTACTATAAGTGGCCACTGAAGGCCCATTAGTGACTATAGAAAACATATGAAACGCGCGTATATCTGAAAATCATGTGATATCGCGAACATTTATAAATCACTTATGGAATTTAAAATAAGTCATATTTTAATTGTATTGGGGGGCTAGCGCCCCCACCCCAAGTTCCCCCCCCCCCACCAGTACGCAAGTGTGTAGCAAGGGGCGTCGATAGACCTTTTTCATTGGGGGATGTAGAGGCCACCGATTACCGACAAAACATAGCCACCAATTACCGACAAATATATTAATACCAATGTCCCAATGTCTACAAATTTAACCCTATAAACCCGGGGCCAGGAGCTAAATCCTTTTTCAGTTTCCCCCTCCACCGCGAAAGCTTTGAAATATCATTAAATTATTAGAGAAAGAAGACGATTCGTTGAACCGTTGCCGACTCTTTGATTCTCGTTTCACCCCTCCCGTGCGAAGCGCAAGAGCTATGACGTTTCATTTAATTATTAGAGAGAGAAGACAATTCGTTGTACCGTTCTTGACCATGGCATTGTCTGAAATGAGTTTTTTTCCCTCCCGCGCGAAGCGCGGAAGCTTTCACGTTTTATTAAATTATTAGAGAAAGAAGACGACGCGTTGTACCGTGTCCTTGTCTGAATTCAGTTTCCCCCTCTCGCGCAATGCGCGGAAGCTTTCACGTTTCATTTAATTATTAGAGAAAGAAGACGATCCGTTGTACTGTTCTCGACTCTTAATTCTAGTCTGAATTCAGTTTCCCACCCCCTCCCGCGCGAAGCGCTCAAACCTTGACGTTTCATGAAATTATTACTTTTAATCCTTGTCTGAATTTATTTTCGCCCTTCCCACGCGAAGCGCGGAAGCTTTCACGTTTCCTTAATTTGTTAAAGAAAGTAGACGATTCGTTGTACCGTTCACAACTCTTAATCCTAGTCTGAATTGAGGTTTCCCTCTCCCGCGCAAAGTGCGAAAGCTTTGCCGCCTCATTAAATTATTAGAGAAAGAAGACGATTCGTTGTACCGTTCTCTACTCTTAATCCTTGTCTGAATTCAGTTTCCCCCAAGCGCGGAAGCTTTGATGTTTCATTCAATTATTAGAGAAAGAAGACGATTCGTTGTACTGTGTCCTTTTCTGAATTCAGTTTCCCCCTCCCTCGAAGCATGGAAGCTTGAACGTTTCATGAAATTATTAGAGAAAGAAGACGATTCGTTGTACCGACTCTTAATCATTGTCTGAATTTTCAAAAATGTTTCTTTGACCGATAAAAAGTCAAAATTCGTAGGGAATAAAAATGTGCCGGCCGACCGACATACTACATCTCACCGACTTCAAGCTTCTGCATTGATATAGTACACGAGGATCGAGCAAGAATACCGACACAGCGGACCCGACACACCAACACAATTATATATTATGCGTATCTTTCTTGCTCCCTCTACATGGCGATTCGACCCAACATCCCACTCTTTTTCTTACTCCCACCCCTCTTCTCTTAGGCTCTCGCCCCCTCTCTCTCTCTCCTCTCTTTCACCCCCGTTTCTTTTGTTTCTTCCTTTTCCTCCTTTTCCTCCTTTTCCTCCTTTTCTCCTTTTCTTTCTTTTCTTTCTTTTCCTTTCTTTCTCTCCTTCCTCTTTTTCATTTTTTCTCTTTCTTTCTTCTCTTCTCTTTCCTTTCTTTCCTTTCTTTTCCTTTTCTCTTTTTCTTTTCTTCCCTTTCCCTCTCATTTTTCTCCTCCCCCTTTTCTCATTTTTCCCGACAGCAGCGCAATTTTACCGACAATATCCTGACAGGTGGAGGTGTCGCACCCAACCCCTCCCCTGCAGTACACACCAATACTATATGCTATATGATCAACCTTTACTGATCGATTCCATACCGTTTCTTTCACAATGCAATCGCATGACCAGAACTCAACAATATCTTTAAGTTAAAGGAGCTCTTCAAACGCCTACAATTTTTAACAAAAATTAAAGCTCTTAATTGCTTTAAGCTCTGCAAGCTCAGCTTTTTAGTCGGCCCTCCTTCCCTTTCAATTTCATCTTTATTTTTGTTATGTATTGTATTGTGCAAATTGATATATATATGTATATTAATATGTAAATATGTAAACATGTACCATCATTGTAAATATGTACAATTGAAAGAGGAAACATGAATGAATCTAATTTAATTGAAAGGAAAATCCAAGCAACAAACTGCTATAAGAGAAAGCAGAAAAGTTAGAGAAGCAGACTGGTGAACTGGTGAAATCACACAATTAACAAGAACCTAATACGTTTTTGAAAGACGAAATCACTATATGTGATCGGCACTGTTACTGTGACGTAGTGCCGGACTACTTTCCAATTCGTTCCAACATACAAAATGAATAAAATATAATTTTTTTCAAAATGTATGACCCAGGTGGGTCTTTTTCTCTTTATATTTAATAAAAGAACCTCTACTAATATGCGATTCATAATATATTTTGAACAGTTTTCCAATGAAGAAGACACTTATGAAGAACTCCCCCCCCCCCCGGAAATTAATAATATCTTTATACACGACAAACGGGAGAGTTTTGTCCGTATGTACGCCACAATCCACTAACTACCAATTTGATAAGTGTGTACACTCAGTGATCTCGTATTTCAAACATTCATAACACTCTTATTATTGGTCCAATTTATTTCAAACGTCATTCTGTTTCTCTTACAAAATAGTACAATATTACAATCTATGTACTTTATATAAAGCGATAGCAGACACTATAAACCAATGGTATCATAAAAAGCGCAGTGGAATAGAAATAAAATGGAAAAGAGAACATTAAATTGATTAGAGAGAGAAAGAAAGCGGGGACAACTGACTATTTTGTTGTTGAAAGACCAAGTATAGAAAAGCGAACTTCACATGATTTCCTTTGTCAAAGAAATTATTTTGAAATCCATCTCCTTTTTGTTAACACTACCAGAAGATATGGCAGATTCAGGAAAACAGACTAGTCGTCCAAAGCTTCTAAGATCAGATGATGGGCCTACCCAAACCAATCCAACAAACCCTGCAGGTAATACCACATTATACCCTATACCGATTGTATATAACTTGATTTCAATAAATCCATGATGAACGAACTTAGAATATATTCTATTACAGGTTATTGAAGAAAGATATAGATTAAAACCAAATTGCATCTAACGAGACGACTAGTACTACAAAATCGAATAATATCAACAATTACATGAAGCTTGTCGTCTTGCACGGTATAAACAGTAGCTAAATGAACAACGCACGAAAAATAACGGGATATTGTTGGCTTTCTGTTTATTCTTGCGATTGACTGTGATGATTGCAAGACGAAAAGCTTGATTTCGTTGTTATCATATCTATAACAACAAATTAATAAATAAAGGGAGGAATGCCAGGAATGCTCCATCTCTTTCAGTTGTTTTAATTGTATAATTATGACGTTCGATCTATATGCATACAACTTTGTTGCCGATGTGTTTTAACATGGAAGAAAACGTTTTAGAAGATTGCTATGAAAATGATGTATGATTATTACTTTGCAAAATACGAGCAATTTTAATTCAATTTTTCCTTTCCGTCGTCTGTTTCTTTCTGCCTCCATGCTCTTTCTCTTAATATAACCTCTCAACATCCCACCCCCTTTCTCTCTCTCTCTCTCTCTCTCTCTCCTTCTTTCTCGCTTTTTCTCTCTCTCTCTCCCTCTTTCTCGTTCTTTCTCTCTCTCTCCCTCTCTCTCTCTCTCTCCCCTCTCTCCCTCTCTCTCTATCTCTCTCTCTCTATCTCTCTCTCTCCGATCCCCCCCTTCTCTCTCTCTAAAATGTATGACTCAGGAGGGTATTTTTGTCTTTATGTTAGTGGACCTCTAATAATATGCGATTCATAACATATTTCGAGCAGTGTTCAAATGAAAAAGGCTCTATGAAGAAATGAGAACAAGGAGAAACTAATGCTATCTTTACACACGACATACGGGAGAGTTGTCTGTCTGTACGTTTTGCTTGAGATTTAATAATCCTACATTGAGTGATACAGAAAAGAAAACGCTGGAAGATGGAAAAGAGAAAATGAAATTAATGAGAGAGAGAGAGAGAAATAAAAGAGGGTAAACTGAATAAGATCTCTTTTTAAAGACCGAGTAGAGAAGCGTAGTTTCCTTTGTCAAATTATTTTGAAATCCATCTCATTTTGAAGATATTGCAGATTCAGGAGAACAGGTGAGTCGTCCCATGACTCTAAGATCAGATGGAGGGGTGAATTTGTTTTATTACAGGTTATTGAAGAAATATAGATTGAAGCCAAATTACATCTGAAGAGACGATAAGCACTACGCAATCGAAGCTTGTAGCTACAAAGAACAACGCACACGAACAATAACGGGATGTGGTTGGCTTTCTGTACATTCTTGCGATTAACTCTGATGAGTGCAAGACAAAAAGCTTTTTTTTTTTCGTTGCTATTCTCCAAATTATATCTGTAAAAACAAATTAACAAGTTAATTGAGTAATGACAGGAATAATACAGCTCTTCCAATGGTATCAATAATATACGACTTTCGATGGACATGCATGAAAAATTGTGAAATGTTGCGGATGTGTTTTAACACGTTTCAAAAGAAAGCTATTATTATTATCTATGATTATTTCTTTACAACTTACGCGCAATGTCAATTCTACTTATCCGCCACCATTCTCTTTCTCTTCATAATCCTCTCAACATCTCTCTCTCTCTCTCTCTCCCCCCATCCCCTCCCCCATCCCCCTCCCCATGTCTCTTTCTCTCTCTTCCCATCCTCCTCCCCCGCCCCCTCTCTTTCTCTCTCTCCTCTCTCATATCTCTCCCCTTCCCCCTCTCTCTCTCTTGACCCTACAGTAGTTCGATCTGAGTTTACAGATCTCGAATGTCTAGACCTAGCCGATCTGATCTGTCCAGATAACGACTTCCAGAGACTTGGACATTACTTGGGATTTAATGCTCCTGCATTGAGTAGATACAGAAGACAAAACACTGGAGGAGGTTGCCATGGTGTTTATAAGATGCTGGTAGATTGGAAGAAGGGATTCTTGGATCATGAACAAAGGGAACATTTAGCAAATGCATTGGATGAAGCTGGACTGAAATCTCTAGCTTTCCAGGTACGACATGGTAAGTTCTCGCATTCTTCGATATTTTGAAGTTTCCTCATAGTTCATATAACCTGGAAAATGATAATTGATATTGAAATGGTCAGTTGTGGGTAGAGTTAGCGTGAAAAAGTTATCAATAATGCAAAGATAATGTCCGCATTTTTAACCAGCAACATCCCATGCCATTCTTTTATATTTTGATCAGTGAAAAAAAAAGGTGAAATGGGCACAGTTGACTGTAATAGTTCTTAGGTTCAGGATCTCCAACACACCTTCCTACGTTCTATAAACAGAATAAAGTTGCTAAATTATGCTGAGTTATAGAGGTAAACATGTTTGGGAAATCATTCCTTTTTCAACACTCAATGGTTAGACAGTATACAATGCAAGCCTTAATGACACGGACAAAATATTCATGAACATTTTGCAGAGCAGAGAGGAAAGGTACATGACATTCGATTTTGTTTCCTTTCCTTGTTTGGAGGTCGGTGGATTGGAATTTTGTTTACCATCGTGTTCCTACATAATTATTCCAAGAAGATGACATAGAATACTGAAAAAAGTATATAAAAAAAAGTATTAAAAGTGAACTGAATACAAAGTTTACTGATGTAACAACATGCAGATAATGAGCCAACTATTTAAGTTTTTACCAACTCTCCTATTTTTATTTCTTTTCATATTGCAATAAATTTACGGAATGTGGTAGCAACAAGTTTGTTGTAGGTAATACAGGGATCTCGAAAGAGAGTCTTGCTGACCTTAAAAAGGTGTTTCTGTGTTTCAAATATTTTGTGATAATTTCACGGGTTCCATGTCTTTGATACAATTTAAAATGAGTTTCATTTGGCATGTTTGGCAGAAAAGAATAAAATGCCATTTTCCTTATCCAAATCATCGTTTGTGACACTCCATCAATTCCATCAGATGGCTTGTTATTTTTTCAGACTTTTCGCCTTTAGATGCCTTCATTATTAAGGTGCATCAGCAGGGGAAAAAAGGACAATGAATGCTTCTAACTCTTCTTTTTCACCACTGAAGACAACTATGTTTATACTTTTAAATTTGTCTCTTTTTTATGTTGGTTCAAGGGCGAAAACTGGAAGTCGTAGCTTCCCCTCCGCCTAATTTTTCATTTCAGTCTAGCTTGCCCAGCACATCGAAAGTCAGTCAACGCCCGTAAGTTAATAATGCTACGTTCCATTTCTATCTATTTGTAAATATTTCTATATGTATATCCAGGCGCGGATCTACGGGGGGGGGGGGGGGGTTAGGGGGTTTAAACCCCCCCCCCCCCTTGGGCCGCCAAAAAAAAAAGAAGAAAAAGTGTCCTCTTACACCCCCCCCCCCCCCGCTTATTCAGCGGCTGGCTGAGTCGTTGCGAAATTTTCGGCCCAATTTATAAATGTTAAACCCCCCCCCCCCCTTGAAAAAATCCTGCGTCCGCGCCTGATATCTTCCGGCTTCCGGTATGTTACTTCCGAATCTTTCTATGAATCAAAAAATATATATACTTCAGATTGTATTTGTAGATCGATCGCTGTTAGAACCAATTCTATTCACCCTAAAAACTTCGCCCAAATTATCTGCTTGGAGACAGAAGGTTGACAGTGTTAAAGATACTATGTCCCCTTTGCAGCCAACATCAAATTTTGTAGTACTTTGCAGGAATTATGAATATGTCATGTATGTCCTATCTGTGAAATGTAAACGTTAGCAGTGTTCTAATATTCAAATTATGCAAGGAAACCCGTTTACTTGCTAGACTTCACTGTCAGACACTAATATTGAGTGACTGACTGGCTTTTTCTTCTTCTGTGGTAATAACATACATAAAATGAGCTGTAGAGGGTACATAAACATTTTTTAGTCTTAGTTTGAAGATTTTTTTGTTTTGTTAAATAACCGAGTCTGAAGTAAAGACTACGCTCTAATCCCATGCTTTATTACCGGGTCTTATTTTGGAAGATGGAGGGGTCTTAGTTTAATTTTTTTTTTTTTGTTATTTAAAAAAAAAAACTTTTGAATAACCGGGTCTGGAGGAAAGACTACGCTCAATACCAGTACCCATGTTCTTCCACAGGAATAAGATGATGGGGTCTTAGTTTTGAAGATTTTTAAAAAGTTTTGAAATAACCGGGTCTGGAAGAAAAACTACGCTCTAAACCCATGCTTTATTACTGGGTCTTAGTTTGGAAGATGGTGGGGTCTTAGTTTAAAAGTTTTTTATTTGTTTTATTTTTTACTTTTGAATAACCGGGTCTGGAGGAAAGACTACGCTCGATTCTCATGTTATTCCACAGGAAAAGGATTATGGGGTCTTAGTTTTGAAGATTTTTTTAATTTTTGAAATAACCGGGTCTGGAGTAAAGACTGCGCGCTATACCCATGCTTTATTACAGGGTTTTAGTTTTGAACAAATTCGACAAAATATCCCTTCAAATTTATTACATTTGTGGGTAAAGTCATTATTACATTTGTGGGTGATTCAAAATTATTACATTTGTGGGTAAAGTGGTTATTACATTTGTGGGTGAAATTATTACATTTGTGGGTAAAGTGTTATTACATTTGTGGGTAAAGTGTCATTACATTTGTGGGCGTTATTACATTTGTGGGTGTAACAGGACGGGGGGTGGCCCAATTTTTTTTTTTTTTGCTCTCGCAAATTTGAAAATCGCGACGGCCGAAAATTCGCTCAGTGGGGGGGGGGGGGGGGGGGGGGGTTGTGAGCACTAATTTTTTTTTTGGGGGGGGGCCGGGGGAGGCACGTGTCCCTGTGCCCCCTTAATCCGCCACTGAATAGTCATTATTTTCCCACTTAAAGACATTTCCAAGCCCCCCCCCCACCCCCTTATTTAGGGAAGTTCTAAATTAGTATTATCTTTCAAATGCCGTTGGAATTTAACCTTTTCATTTGTTTGGCCTGCAAATGGGACATAGTACCTTTAATTCATAATACTTTTACACCAGGCTAACGCCCTTCTAGCTCTAAACCGACGCCGGGTTTATAGTTTGCTCTAAAAGGGAAAATCCTCAAAGATGAACAAGACATTTGTAATGTCATTTGAAAGTCATTTGATTATTCGATATAAAAATTTAGCTGTCATTATTAAATCCAACATTTGCTGCAAAAAGTCTTGGTGTGGAGTTTGATTCAGCACTCAAGATGGATCGCCACGTGTCATCCCTCTGTCGTGGACTTCACTACCACCTATCAAATATAGCTCGTATCAGACCTTTCGTAGATGCGAAAGCATGTGAGCATGCTGTCCGAGCTATTATGTTGTCTCGTCTTGACTATGCCAATTCATTATTGTATGGGATCAAGTCATCACAAATATAGCGTCTCCAGAAGATTCAGAATCGCGGAGCAAAGCTGATCTACTTGGCCCGTAAGCACGATCATGTCACCCCGTTGCTTAAAGAACTACATTGACTTCCAATCAAGCAACGCATCGAGTTCAAGATCCTGACGGTTGTCTTCAAGTGCTTCAAAAACGAAGCTCCAGTGTATCTCAATTCTCTCATCGTACCCTACCAATCTGCTCGTCCCGGCCTTCGCTCGTGTTCTGAGAGCACCCTGCTACACGTTCCTCGAACAATCACCAAAGCTGGCGACAATGCTTTCCATGCATGTGCTCCTCGACTCTGGAATGAGCTTCCACGTTTTATTCGATTAGCACCTTCGTTGGATGTGTTCCGAAAATGTCTCAAAACTCTCCTCTTTGACCATGATCAACAATAGATTCGTTGATAACTTTTATGTAAAGCGTTGTGAAACAACAGTAAGTTTGTAAGAGCGCTATAGAAATGACTTTATTGTATCGTTGTATTGTATTATTCTGATCACCACCAATTTAATTTATATAATTTGTATTTACATACAGCAATCCGCCGATGTCACCTCATTCATACCCACCAACTAGCCGACCAGGACCAGATCTTGGACCAATAACGAACATACCTTGGAACACCGAACCAAGTCCTGGAAATATTGTCGAGGACTTTGAATTGTATAACCTGTCTCGAGAACTCAACTTTGATTCATATCAGAGACTCGGACTTTCACTTGGCTATTCATTCAATCAATTAGACGTTTTCAAATTCAAGAGCTGTAAAGATATTCCTGATGCTGGGTTAGATATGCTGAGGAATTTTAAATCACACGTGGGTCACATCCGAAAGGATGGCTTCAAAACATTCCTCACAAATGAAGCAAATCTTCCATCTTTGGTAAAGTTCTGTCAGAAAATTCTTTGTCATGACCATAATAGCTATGTATTATGTCAAAACGCTTTATGATATACAGTGGATTATGCTATGCAAAATGTTTTAACAGTATTCACTAGATTTCGAGTCTCATTCAAGTGGGTAAAAAAATGAATGTACGCTATGTTTTTGTTTGCATATAATTATAAAATTAAGTGAGAAAAATCTTCTTATTAATTCAGCGTCAAGGATTTTATTCAATGTAGGCTGTGCGTATCAGTACGCATGGTAATGTATCTCTCATTTCCTTACACAAAATACTATTCCCCAAAGGTTGCTAGTTCTTGATACGTAATTTGGGGCATTCTATTCATTTTCTTGGGGGGGGGGGTGACAGCGCAACAATCAAGGAAACATAGAGACTATTAAAGTGGGGAAGATCATTCTACCAAAAAACTTTAAGAAATTAATTTTTTGCTCGGAAGCACAGCGACCAAGCTGAAGATTTTCAATTTGGAATACTGAGACAATGCATTCTTAACCATCCTACGGTCAAATAATCGTATGTACTGGGGGAAAAAAAGGGCGGGGCTGCAGCCCCCGCAGTTCTCCCCCGGTTCCGCGGCCCATGTAATCTACTACCATAGAATATTATATAGCAGTAGTGCGCAATGTCATCCTTATTGACATAGCGGTTAATCTTCTACTGTCTTACTTTATGAAAAACATAAGTATTATGATAGTTTTAGTAATAAAAACTTATATTCTTAACTTAACTTGGCCAAAGTTAACTTTCTGTGAATATTTCTTTCATGTTCATGTACACACTCAATTCTTTAATAAATTATCATTGAAATACTAGTAGACGCTATCGAATGTAATTGTAAGAGAGCATTATTATGATCATAATGTTGCAATCTGGCCTACTCTTTTATAAACCCTCATCAATTTCTCTCTCAGTGTTTTAAGGATCGAATGAAATTGATCCAGGGTGCTGTTAAAATCGCAAACAAAAAGATGGGTTGGTCTCACAAGTCAAAGTTATTATTTAATTCAATATGTCTTCCGTTGAGATCTATAGTCACAGTCAGTCTCATGTCTCTTAATACAGAGGAGAGGAATTCCACTTGTTATTTGAAATAAGTCAGGGTTATAATTTTTTTTCAATATGACTTTCAGATATTTTCAATTGTGTTCTATAGTCACAGAATTAGTTTCTTTGGAAGTGAATCCACGCCAAGTTATAGGAGATTCATGCACTCACAGGGAGTGGTTGAATATCTTTTGAGAGATCGGATTCAAATATTTTGAGGATGAATAAGCCTACTGCAAAAGAGGTGATCCTAAAATGACTCCCGATCCCAAGTGAATTTCTATTTTACATTTAGAAAGAAACATACACGTTAATTTGTGGAAAATCACAAGTGTTAACTGTTATTGCATCAAAAGAAAACAGGCTAACATAGTATTATTACTGTAATGAAAAGCGACAAGACATTATTTTGTATAACCATCCCGTATTGTGAATGCAGAAAAATAAAAAAGCATATTCACAAGTTAAAGAGTTACAATATTGACATGGAAAAACAAAAACAAAAAAGCAAAGCAAAAGACACGAAAAGAAAAGAAAAGAAAACGTATACAAAAAGTGCATAAAAATATTATGTGACTTTAGGATGGTGTAGATGATATTGACGTCTCGATTTCTAGTATGTCTAGCTGCTCCTATACAGTGGTTTTGGAGTCTCCTGTGTGTGTGATCTGATGACTGAAAAATTCAATCACTGGCAGAGACTTCCACAGGTTAGGCAGGGTAAAATCGATTAGGTAGATAATAATCGTTTGAGCTTTTGAATGCGCGCTACTTTCACCAAAAAATGTTACTTTGGAATTTTGAAACACAATAACACTGAACAATACATGTTGAAGATTTAGACTATATAGAAGCTAATACTTCTAACAATAAGATTATGCACTAAAAACTATGCGGACTCAACATTATGATTCTATTGCTTTATCTGATTTTTTTTCTTCAGGCAAGTTGGATGGAGGCGACTCAGGGACCTGACAGAAAGCAAGCTCAGGGTGCTGTGGAAATGGAACATAGTGAAGATGCAAGCGTTATCGTAAGTCAAAGCAGACCGTTAGCCAAATATCTGAGAGGGAAAAAAAGCGGCTCCCGTTCTTTACATTTTTTAGAATCGGGAGCTGTTTTTCCAGGACCCGGAGCCATTTCCAAATTTAACTATTAAAAATACGTATCATTTTAAAATATTTGGTAACCCTTACCTTTTATGTATTTATTAGTCTATCAGTGCACTATAAAGTACACACTGCACAGCAGTGGTAGCACAGTAGTATCTGCATCGTTATACATAAAAATGAGTAAGAAGTTAGAATAGAGATATAAAAACCTTTAAATAATAATTCCATGGCCATTAAGCGACTATCAAATACTGTACCTTTGATAATAATAATAACAATTCTAGGCAGGGGCGGCCGAGTGACTTCCAAAGTTGGGGGGGGGGGGGGGGGGGTGGGGGGGGGGGGCACCAAGAAAAAACGGCACTTTCTGAAAAAAGGACTCCTACAAAGGGAAATCTCAAAGCGAAAATATACAATCTTTTAGACATTGGGATATACCCCTACATTGTGATTACATTATCAGGGACTATTTCAATAATTGTTTCACTTTATACCCCATACAAAATATTACTTAACCCTATTTTAACTGGGCTATTTCAGACCGGGTTTTTACTGGGGGTGGTCAATTTGACCCCCCCCCCCTAAGATCTCGGCCGTTTCACAGCCGATCGACACAAAATTTTCATGCGTGTCAAGTGAAGTGTATAGAATACTATGGTAATTTCAATTTTTTGAAAAATTCACTCATGTGCATATTTATGTTAATTTATGCAAATAAGGTCCTAAAATTCACATTTTTCCCCATAAATCATACATAATTCATATTTAAGCATTCTTTTTCACTACATATATTTGTTAGACCATTTGGAATAATAATACACACAAAAAATTGGAAGAGCCAGGTTATTCCTTATGTTATCTCTTGTTTTGATAATTTCTTATGTATTACATTGTTTTTTTAACTTACGGTATGTATTTTATTGTTTTTGTGGTTTTATTTCATTTCTAACTAAAATAAATATTGACCCCAAAACAAACACCTAAACTTTAAACAAGACTAAATAACCAATGTTTTATCTCTTTTTAAGAAAAATGATATTTCCATATGTTTTGTACACAAATCACAAAAATGAGCGATTTTTCGGGCTGCCATGCAAAGACAAAAGGTCACACGACTTTGTAACGATACGTCCGATTTTCGAAAAAAATTGTTTTAAAAGATGCGTAAGACTCGAAAGGAAAAAGTCATGAAAGGAAAATTTTATATCTGCCGCGGTTTCGGAGTAGCGAAATTACTACAGGGGGGGGGGGGTCAAGTTGACCCCCCCCCCAGTGAACATAGGATTAAGCATCATGCTTTGCAGTTGGGTGTGATGGTCTGAAAAATTATTTGCGAGCGAGCGAAGCGATCAAGGAAAATTTTTAATGTTTGTGAGATCGCAGTGCGAAAAATTACATCTTATAAAGAGGAAAAAAACGAATCCTGATGGGGTTTTAAGCACATTCTCATAACGGAAGACTGAAAAGACCTTTGATAAGTAACATAAGTATATCATCTAAAGATGCGTGTGAGCGTTGCGAGTGAGCTTTGGGCGAAACTGCTCTTGGTCGCTTGAAATTTGGGGCACGTTTAATGATCAGAGGAAAAGAAGACACACTTATCAAAAAGGAAAGGAGCATGTGTCAAAGTACAAAGAGTAATTATCAGAGGTGAAAATGGGGTACTTCTTACACCCTCAAAAAGAGGCACTCACCAGGGATGAAAAAAGTAAGTCATGAGAATAGGAAACGGGCATTTGTCGATGGAAAAGGGGCCCCCATCAGATTTTGATAGGGGGATTTATAGGAGGTGAAAGGGGGCATTTATGAAAAGAGGATAGGTCCCTTATTAGAAAGGAAAAGGGGCACGTATCATTGTTAAAAGGGAAATTATCAGAGATAAAAAGAGGCAATGACCAGATATGAAAAGGGGCACTTATGTGAATGAAAAAGGGGCACATATAATAAAGGAAAATGGGATTAGTTGAAAAAATGGGCACCGATCAGATTTTAAAGGGGCATTTGTCGGAGGTTAAGGGGGAACTTATCTGAATTGAAAAGGAGTAACTTCTCGTACCTGAAAAGGAGTAACTTCTCGTACCTGAAAAGGATGATTTACCAGAGAAGGGGCACTTATGAGAAGGGGAAGGGGCTCTTTTTTTAATGGGGCACTTATCATTAGGAAGGAAAAGGGGCACATGTGAAAATATAAGGTGCGCTTATCCGAGTTAAAATGGGGGTAGTTATTAAAATAGGAATGGGCACTTATTACAAAGGAAAAGGGGCACTTGTCAAAGTAAAAGAGGCACCTCTCAGATTTGAATAGGGCAATTATTAGAAGTGAAGGGGGCACTAATCAAAAGTTAAAAGAGGCATTTCTCGTACCTGAAAAGGGGCACTTACTAGAGATTAAAAAGGGCACTTATGAGAATGGAAAATGGACACTTATTGCAATGGAATAAGGGAACTTGTCCACGGAAAAGGGGCACCTGTCCAAATAAAAGGGGCACTTATCAGAGTTGAAAAGGGGAAGAGGCATTTTTACAAAGTAATAAGGGCACTTGTCAAAGTAAAAGGGGCACTATTCCTAGGTAAAAAGAGGCACTTCTTACAAAGTTAAAGGGGCACTTTTCGGGTGCTTGAAAAAGTTGGGGCACTGTGCCCCCCTGCCCCCCGGGAGGTCCGCCTGTGATTATAGGCATTTCTATAGCACCGTCTATCTAGAAATTCTAGTCTGAGGCGGATTAATTAGTTAAAAAGGAGAATGAAACCCTTTATTGTATTTAAACTCACGTATTTTCATACAACAATCAGGTTCGTAGGATATGTATATTCACTAAAGTTACCAAAATAAGAAGACTGTTATCATCTGTTATAAGTTCAGAAGGAAGCTGCCATTATGATGTATTTGCGCTGTACTCAGTGACCAAATTGACGAAGTTGACTACGGGAGGATATGCGTGCAATTCGCAAGGCTTACATAGAGCTATTCTCATTTCCTGAACCATATACACCGGTTCAAATGCATATAGCTGCTGATCATCCATGACAATTAATAGTGATACACCACGAGTACGAAACTATGATTTCTTTTTTGTTGATTGAAATAGATCTGCGATAGTACCAGATGTAATCAGAAAATGTATCAGATATTGAGAATCTCCGAGGAAAATGGACACAGCCAGTGACAGTGATTGTGAGGGGTTGGGTGCTGAAGGAGGGCTAGCATTTAACCCTATCTAGCCTGGGGGGGGGGGGGGCTTCTAAAGCCCCCCCCCCCACAATTTTGGCGATAATTTTTTAACGCAAAAGAATCTCGCGCTGAAATTTAAAGACTTTTTTCTTTCGAGTCTTGCACATCTGTTGAATTATACTTAGAAATGCAATAAAACAATAGATAACATAAGGAATTATCTCCTGTCCAACATGTGCAGCCTTCCCCATATCCTGTCCAACATGTGCAGCCTTCATCAACTCCTGGCCAAATTGGGCAGCCTGCTTCCTCAGACTCACAGTAAGTCACGTCTTACTTCACTACCTTTATCACCATGCAACCCACTCCTTTCTGGAATTAAGGGGGTTTATAAATGACTCCTACTAGATGTGTATTTTTTAAATATTTGTTATAAATGTAATGTTTCCTGGGAGAGATTTCTAAACGTGTTTGTGGCTTGCACGAAGTAAATAAGATTGATCGATCTGTAATTGAAAAAAAGTCAGAGAAAATCTTGGAACCAGCGGGACTTGAACCTATATAAAAGTTATCACATATGGAAAATACAAAAAGAGAAACTTGTATTAGCTGGTGAATTATATCTCAACGACTCATTACTATGAGTGTGTATTCAACTTGCACAAAATCAAAGCAGAATTGCTCCATTTTGGGCAATTTATTTTGTCATATATGGATGGATGGATTTGAACTGATTTACACTTGTTGCTCTGACTGCTGAGTCTGGTAAGGAATTCCAGTTGTTGCAACTTCGCACAGAGAAGTAATTTTGAAGAAGCACAGATTTACACTTTGGCTTCCTTACTTTCATACTGTGGCCTCTGGTTCTGGATTAATGGACTAGTTGAAAAAATGTATTGATATCCACCCGGTCAATTCCTTTCATAATCTTAAAGATTTGAATCAGTTCAGCTCTCTGTCTTCGGTAAATGAGTGTCTCTAACCCAAGGGCTTTCAATCTCTCATGGTATTTTAGGTGACGAAGATGTGCGAGTTGATGGGTAGCTCTTTGCTGCACCCCGAGTTGCAATATTCAAGAGTAGGCCGGATAATGGTCTTGTAAAGCATAATCCATCCTTTTTCATTCATATTTGAAAAGGATCTCTTTATAATACCCAACTTGATGTTGGCTCTTCTTGCTACATCTGCCACATGATCTGAGAATGATAGTGCAGAGTCAAAAGTTACTCCAAGGTCCTTCTCACAGTCGGATACAGGTATATTGCTAATTTATCCAGTATTTGCTATGGTGTACTGACATTGAATTGTAATTGCCATTTCTCAGCCCATCTCGAAACAGCTTGAATATCCTGTTGAAGGTTTTCAGCATCACTTCTGTTGTCCACAACACTATAGATTTTTGTATCGTCTGCAAATAATTTAATTCTCAGGCAAATCGTCAATGAAACAGAGAAATAGGACAGGGCCGAGAACACTTCCTTGCGGAATTCCGCTGGATGTTGGGCACGATGGTGATTGTTTACCATTAACTGTCTGATACTCTCTGTGATCGTCCTGTCAAGTACCCTTTTATCCAGTCATGGATATGTCCTGAAATACCATTGGCTTGTAGCTTAACAAGGAGACGTTTGTGAGGGACAGTGTCAAATATCTTCCTGTAATCTAAATAGATGCAGTCGATACTATGGCCGTTATCAATTTTTGCTGTCCATTCTTCAAGAACCTCAAGAAGTTGGGTAGCGCAGGACCTGCTCTCTAGATGCTCAATCAGTGCCTTTCTCACAATCCTCTCCATGATCTTGCACACAATCGATGTCAGACTGACTGGTCGATAGTTTGTCGGATCGTTTTTCCTCCCTTTCTTGAAGAGTGGCACCACAATATAGCCTCTTTAGTTTGTATTCTGTCTATTGAAATACTATTATTCTTATCAGGTGAATGAAATAGTTTGTATCGAGGCATTTGATTCACTTGGGGCGTCATTGAGAACGCCGGTAGATTTGGCCAAAACCTGTTCTGGATTGCAGTACCACAACGGTCACCCCGCTGTTACTATAGTAGCTTCTCGATTTTGCACACGAATCACAGATTCTCTGTCCGCGTTGAGCTTGCAAAAACTCCCTAATGCCGATAATACTTTACCGATCTTCAGATTCCAAGTAAAGTGATCATTCACAACGGAAAGGCCAGCACACAAACAAATCACAGTTCATCTCTCAGCTCTCTTTGAGTTCAAGTGACCTTTGGAAAAGGTTGTTCCCGAATTTGTATGCAATTACGAACTGGCTTATTACCTTCAATTGCCAATTCTCGGGGTGGGGGTTCGGTGTTAAAACTGTGAGAGCTAAAAATGTCAGATGTGAAAATGCCGAGGTATTACAGTATTAGTATTTTAATACATTAACCTTGTAGTTCCGGTGTAATTGTTCAGGCGGTAGATGCGCGGCATATAACCTGGGTGGCGTTTCATGTGGTTTGTACCGAAAATTTTACTGTCACCGACCTATTTTCCAGGTCTCTGATTGGTCAAATTTAGTCAGCGCTGACAGTAGTCGGCGGACAAATGTTGATGAAACGCCCCCCTTGGCCTTGAAAATGCCATCTTCATACTCTAAATACAAATCCTAAATCGACTCCGTCAAAAATCAAATAAGGTTTTCTTTGTTTGTATAATAGGTTTTTGTTTCTTGATGTTTGTTTACAACAGAGCAACTACGGAGGCCGAGAAGAACAATTATGACAATCTTCCAGAAAAGGCACAAAGTGATGGAACAAACGGTGTAGAGTCAACAGACCATGCCACAGGTGAGATACGTTTATGTATCTGAAGCAGGTGAATATTTATCTGCAAGAAAACACATTATATCTCCAAATTAAGAATTTGTCTGTTTATGTTATTTTGTTTTATACAACACCTACATGGATCCTTGTCATTTGATTGGAGGATTGTTGGTCACATGATATTCAATAGATGGCATATTGCACGGGCGTGCATTTTTAATTATATGCAGACTGCGTACTCTCTGCCGTGCGCGTATCCCTGCGTGTATCTGACGCGAAGGCAATCTGAATGTAATCGAGAAGGCTTAATTTATCTTTAATATAAGGAGTAAAGCATAATTTTTTGATTAACGTTCTATTAGATCTTCTTCGATGTTGTATAAAACAAATAATGAATGTTTTTTATTCGTTTAATAGTGCATAACCATTCATTATTTGTATAATATTTAAGGTCACAGGCACGAATCTCCGGCCCGGCGTCAGATCAACGGTAAAAAAAACATAAATATATAAACGTCACAATAATTTAGTAGTTACAACCTATTATCTTTACACATGAAATTGTTAATTAACTTGTTCCCTCACTCTATCTTACCGACGTTGTTATTTTCGCAAATACAACTAAAATAGCATTCAACAAGAAAGTTTGAAGTGAGTCTGGGAAGTGTGACTATACCCTTGTCTAGATGCTGAACAGGCTTTGACAAGTAGCAGAAAAGAAGTAGAAGTATACATGTATATGCATGCTCATTTGTATGCTAATTTGTACATGTACTGTATCTCAAGCCGGAAATTCTTGCTTGTGACGTCAGAGCTTATGATATTTATATGTAATGAACAGTATGCTGTTAATACACATATTTGCACCTCTATTACCAGAAGGTAGCTCTGCAACTGGACATTTTGGAGCCCTTGGAGGAAAACTGTCTACCAAATCCCATGGGTTTACTCTCCACATTCCACCTGGTGCCCTTGAGACAGATGAGAAAATCGGCCTTAGGGTACTGACGGAGATTCCAAATGGCCTCACACTTAAAGAGGACGAGCTTCTAGTCAGCCATGGCTTCCAGTGTTACCCGTCCGGGCTACGCTTTAAGAAACCGGCAAAGCTGATAATACCTCACTGTGCATTAGTCACTACTCCTAACACAGTACAAACCGTACTGTATTCCTGGAACCAGTCAGGTAATGGAATCACGTTTTCAGCCTTTCCGCAAGTGAAAACATGTTCGGGTTATGTGTTTAAAAAAAAATCATGTAATAGTTTGTGAACTGCCATATAATTTCTGGCTTTACCCCCACATTGGCATAGGCCTTGAGCCCGATTCGCAGTGAAGCAACACATTTATGAAATGATAATATTGTATTCTAAGATTTTCTTTCATGTTTTGTTTGTGATTTGGGGGACACGCCTCTGCAAATAGAGATTATCTGCGGCCGTCATTCGCACTGCAGACTTAACAAATGTCCCACTGTTTCTGAATCTGTCTTGAATGATGAAATGCAATATCTCGATAAACGAATGTCTCGCAATAAGTTATTAATTAATTATACCAAAAATGTTGCCATGCTCATAGGCACCCCTCATATGTCATCAAAGTGTAATGTACTTAATGTGAAAATAAGAGATAAAAATATTTTGAAGGTTGAGAGTACAAAATACCTCAGTATCAATCTATAAATATAATGTGTCAGAAAGTTAGTAAACTTATTGGCTTCCTTGGTAGATTAACCCTATCTAGCCTGGGTTATTTTGAAACTGCATAGACTTGGAGGGGGGGGGGTTTCTAAGTCCTCCCCCTATGATCTCAGCCGTGAAACAGCCGATCGCTTCGAAAATGTACATGCATGCCAAGTGAAGTTTTTAGAATATTATGGTAATTTCATTATTTATTTTTTTTAATTTCACTCATTTGTATATTTATGGTAATTTATGCAAATAAAGTAATAACATTCACATTTTTACCCATAAATCATATATTTTTTAATATTTAAACATTAGTTTTCACTATAAATATTCTTTAGACCATTTGGGATAATACAAAAACAAAAATTGGAAGAGCCAGGTTATCTTATTCTTTGTTATCTATTGCTTTGATAACATCTTATGTATTTCTTAGTTGTTTTTTTAGTGTATTTTATTGTTTTTGTTGTTTTATTTCATTTCTAACTATAATTCATCTATTTTGACCCCAAAAATAAAAACTGGAAACTATTAACTGGAAAAATGAGATTACCATACGTTTTGTACACAAATGAGCGATTTTAGGGCTGACATGCAAAGACAAAAGGTCCATCTAGTTTATTTCTTCCATTAGCAGATTAAGGCCAATGTACACATATTTTTTCTTAAAATATTTCCTGATAATTGTGTGTGGGCAAGCACTAAATCCAATGTCCGGGGTTAAAGTATATTTGTAAAGCGCTTAGAGACATGTGTATTAATCGCTATATATAAATTAACTATTATTATTATTAATATTTTACAATGTCTAGTTTCATGATCGCCAAAACTTCCTTTTGTAGCATATTAAAAACAAAATTATATATATATTTTTTTTTTTTTTTCCTTTTTGAATCATATTCAAGTCGCAAAAATATGATGCATAATTATATGTTAAGCCTAATGAGCTAGGAAAATTCCCTATAATTAACTTGTTTCCCGTCGTTTTTAATTGAATTGAATTTGTTTTGTTTTATTTTAAAGGTACACCTAAACGGCTTCCAGATTCCTCCAACTTTACTTGTTTAGTACAGAAACGGTGGCTAGAGGTCTCAGTCAGCCATTTTTCTGGAGGATTCATTGCCTTCATTTGGGACTGGGTATTTCTGAAGGGCATATTACTGTCGTGCATGTCGTTTCTTCCCAGACTCCTGCCTCCCTCTAGAAAACCAATACTAGAGGTTCGATTCATCAAGAAGCTAGATGTACATGACCAAGAATGGGTAAACAGACATTAACAAAATTGCTGGGGGCATATTTAAGACTGATCACTGCAGAAGGGCTTTGTTATGCCTCTAGCTGTTACGAAGTATCCAGAGGCATTGGCCCGAATTCACAAAGAAGGTTTGTTGACAAACCTAGGTTTATGTGCGTCATATGATGCGTTTCAACGCGTTTGTACAAACCTAGGTTCGTCGACAAACCTCCTTTGTGAATTCGGGCCATTATGTTTTCGGGTTGTCTGTCCGTACATCCCGTTCTCGTGATTGCGTTATCTCAAGAACCGATTGATGGATTCCTGCCAAACTTGGGTGATGTATGTATCTTGCAAAGCTAATGAACTGATTAGATTTTGGGGTCACGAGGTTAAAGGTCACAGGGCTCATTATGTATGCAAAAATAGCTTGTGATCTGGGAATCTCAAGAACTGATCGATGGATTCCTGCCAAACTTAGGTAATGTATGTATGTATCTTGCAGAACCAATGAACTCATTGGATTTTGGGGTCATGAGATCAATGGTCAAAGGTCATGGGGCTCATGATGTATGCATTATCATTAGAACCGATGGACGGATTACCATCAAACTCTATTTATCATGCAGAGCCAATGAACTGAGTAGATTTTGGGGTCATGAGGTCAAAGGTCATAGGGCTCATTATGAATGCAAGAATAGCTTGTGAACGCATTCTCATTAGAACTGGCGGAAGGATTACTATCAAACTCAGGACATGTATGTATCTTGCAGAGCCAATGAACTGATTAGATTTTAGGGTCATGAGGTTAAATATCAAAGGGTCATACATGTATATGAAAAATAGCTTGTAATCACAATATCCTGAGAACCTGTTAATGGATTACAATCAAACTTGAATTTAAAAAAATTGCTTCTGTTTTGGTTTGTAAAATGGCTCTATGCCAGAAAGGTCCTTCTAGTTTATCATGGCGTCGATTGTGAGGATGTGATACAATCCCATTAAAATGTTCTGTCGCATCAAAATCCATGAAAAGTTTTCGAGCCTTGTCATATTTAAAATATGAAGCAAATTTATCACTAAATATAAATACTTGTATGTTAAAACAAAACTTTAATCTCCTTCAGCGCCTTCTGGTTCGTTTTTCTTTGCTCTTGTAGTTTTTGTCGTAAATATTTATCAAGCATGTTCTAGTAAACATCTCGATAACTGTTTTGCTTTTTAGACTATAACATGTAACTTTTCAACTTTCATAATATTAATTAAACAAATGAATATCCCGATGCCGAAAACATACTTTTAGACATATCTGTGACATCTCGTAAAAGAAGGCCCTGTACCCTCTATTATTTTGGCTGTTTCTCTCAATCGATGCCTTTTTTATTTTAGTTTTCCAATTTCCTGACAGATAAAGCCTATTTTCACTGATCTACGGTTAAATAAATTGAAAGCACAGCTTATTTCTTAGAACGATTCAAGCGCGTACTTTAAATCATAAATTCGAACGTAGGTGTACCGGTATACAAAACAAGTGTACATATAATTTCTAGCTACTTTATAACTTTCAGATAACTTTATCAGAATCCTTTTTGTACCATTAATTTTTCAGAACGATGTCCATGCATTAAAGAACCCCAATTTCCAACCTGTGAAGGGTGATGACGATGAAGTTGTATTTGGGAGGAGAACACTAACAGTCACTTGCCTTCTGGGTGAGAAGAGTCCCAAATCAGAGGAACATGTAAGCGTACTTTTGTTCTCACAATTGATGTACTTGGTTATAAATAAATTGAAACAAGGGCTATTTGGAAACAAGAACAGTTCAAAATTTAGTTTTAACAGTCCGAGCAATGAATTATATTTTTGTTCATCACTACCGTATCTTAACTTTAAATAATTTTTTTCTTCCAGTATGAACACCGACTTGTCCTTGATAGCACGTACATACACTCGAATAAAAGAGCGATGAACATAATAATATGCTAATGATATTGCTACTAATATAATGATTATAATAAATACGTCACTTTGAATGTACTAAAACACTTTTGTGTGGCCATATAATTAAATTTGAACAAAGAGACGTATATTGCAACTTACAAATTACATATTTCGTTTTTTGTCAGTACAATATAGTTGAAGCATAATTAAGAACTTCCCGTCTATTTTAACACTTTTCTTCCAATCTAGGATCGTCCACATGTCAAATCTAATTTAAAGATAAACTCCAGTTCTGGTAAAAAAAAAGAAAATTAATTCTCACAGAATCAAACGAAACTTACACTGAATGTTCAAGATTACAAATAAATGACATGTGTCAAACAATTTTGGAAGAGAATGTATACTGGCTGAGTAATGAGCATAGAAAGACAAGGAAATCAAGGTAGTACTAGCCCCGACACCATGTGTGTTGTCCCACATATAGCTTTCGGTGTACAGTGCTTGTTACTTTACCAAGACTCGGTCAAATTTATTATGATTTTGATGACTTCAGAACCTTGCAGTGCACACCAATACTTACATGCTACATGATCAACTGTTTCTGATCCTTTCCACACCTTTTCTTTCACAATGCAATCGCATTACCAGTACTAAAGTTTATCTTTAAGTCATTTACTCGTCCATTCATTTTCATCAGATTCCATTTGATTTTGTTTCCCTTGATAGTCTGCTGCAGAATGAAAAGATCGAACAAGTTATTGTGTCAATTCCAAGATTGTAATTGTCATTTAAATTCGTCGGACAGACAAGATAATGCACTAATTAACTATTTTTTAGGACAAGACAGGCAATTTTCATATTCTATTTGTATGCCTCCTTATAGTTGTTGACTGAGGTTGATACAAAAAGTATATGCAAGCATTTAATCAAGTCAATTTGCACTGTGTATGGACTGTTTTTCTTGTATTCAGTCCTGCATAGATCATGTCAAATCTCAAGCCAAGAAATTCCAAAGGACAAGTAGTTGTAGTAGTATAAGTACTAGGAACATTAGTACCGGTAGTAGTATAAGTACTAGGAACATTAGTATCGGTAGTAGTATAAGTACTAGGAACATTAGTACCGGTAGTAGTATAAGTACTAGGAACATTAGTACCGGTAGTAGTATAAGTACTAGGAACATTAGTATCGGTAGTAGTATAAGTACTAGGAACATTAGTACCGGTAGTAGTATAAGTACTAGGAACATTAGTACCGGTAGTAGTATAAGTACTAGGAACATTAGTACCGGTAGTAGTATAAGTACTAGGAACATTAGTACCGGTAGTAGTATAAGTACTAGGAACATTAGTACCGGTAGTAGTATAAGTACTAGGAACATTAGTACCGGTAGTAGTATAAGTACTAGGAACATTAGTATCGGTAGTAGTATAAGTACTAGGAACATTAGTACGGGTAGTAGTATAAGTACTAGGAACATTAGTACCGGTAGTAGTATAAGTACTAGGAACATTAGTACCGGTAGTAGTATAAGTACTAGGAACATTAGTACCGGTAGTAGTATAAGTACTAGGAACATTAGTACCGGTAGTAGTATAAGTACTAGGAACATTAGTACCGGTAGTAGTATTTATTTTCCATTCCATTAAAAGATCACATAGGCTACACAATATATTTAACACAAAGGAATCAGCTTGATTGCCCATATTCAGACGTGTCAAGCATGACAAGTCTTGTCTTGCTTGGAGTCTAGGAATATACAAATTATTAACAAAAAAATCAAACAAAAACAAAGGCATTTTAATGTCATGATAATAACAATAGTCGAGCATTTCTTAAGTATTTTATAATAATATCATGTATTTGAGAATTAAATGTTAGACAGTACCGAATGCCTTATTACACCCCCCCCCCCCCCTCTACATTTTTCGTGATAATTTTTTAACGACAAAGAATCTTGCGCTTAAATTTTATGACTTTTTTCTTTTGACTCTTGCGCATCTTTTGAAATATTTTTTTTTGGAATTCAGACCTTCTGATACAAAGTCGTGACCTTTTGTCATTGCATGTCAGCCCGAAAATCGCTTATTTTCGTGATTTGTGTACAAAACATGTGGAAATCAAAATTTTCCATAAAAAAGATAAAACATTGGTTATTTGGTGTTGTTTATAGTTAAGGTGTTTATTTTGGGGTCCAAAATAGTTGAATTATAATTAGAAATGAAATAAAACAAACAAAACAATGAAATACATAAGTTGAAAAAAAAAGAAATACATAAGAAATTATCAAAACAAAAGATAGCATAATGAATAACCTGGCTCTTCCAATTTTTGTTTTGGTATTATTATCCTAATTGGTCTAAAGAATGTATGTAGTGAAAACTATTGTTTAAATATGAGGGAAATAATGGTTTATGGGTAACAAATGTTATTACCTTATTTGCATAAATTACCATAAATATGCAAATGAGTGAATTTTTCAAAATCTATCCACTTCATTTGCCTTAGAAGCCCCCCCCCCAACTCCCTCCCCCCCCCCCCCAGGCTGTTTAGTTTCAAAATAGCCCAGGCTAGATAGGGTAGCAAGCGAACTGGTAACAAATTTCTTCACTTCAATTCACTGTAAAATGACAAAATTGGTTCATGCAATTGTATGTGGATGACGAAATTGAATTTACTAAATTAGATGCGAAACGATGAATATTGATTGGACAAAGTTCGAAAATACAGACAATTTTTGTTCATTTTTGCTAAAGCCCCAGTCCCATATAAAGCCGGACCAGCACGGACGAGCACGGACCACTCCGGACCATCCCGGACCATGGTCTGGGGTGATCCGGGATGGTCCGGGATGTTTTGTTCAAAAAAGTGTGATGCTTTTAAGCTACAGTCCCATATACGTCCCGGACCGTCCCGGACCATCCCGGACCCCATCCGGGGTGATCCGGGATTCGGTCCGTGTTGACACCGTGTTGGCACCGGGGTGGTCCTGGATGGTCCTGGGTGGTCCTGGATGGTCCTGGATGGTCCTGGGCGGTCAATAACTCACTCCCGGACTGCCACGGATCAACACGGACCGCCCCGGCGCCACTACGGATGACCCCGGACCCAGCACGGTGGCTACACGGATCACCCCGGATCAAACTATTGTCCCGGACCGTCCCGGACCACCCCGGCAGTTTTTGACCGTCAAAAACATCCGGGGTCGACTCCCGGACCGCCCAGGACCATCCAGGACCATCCAGGACCATCCAGGACCACCCCGGTGCCAACACGGTGTCAACACGGACCGAATCCCGGATCACCCCGGATGGGGTCCGGGATGGTCCGGGACGGTCCGGGACGTATATGGGACTGTAGCTTAAGCAGTTTACTCTCTACATCGACGTCATACAATCATTAATGCTAATTAATTCTATAATCGGGCAATTTCCTCAGACTATTCAGCACAGTGATCTGAACTTGAAAAGTAAAGTGACAAGGTACTTTCCGCTCGATCTAACCGAGGAGAGGGATGAGACATTAGTGACACTTGAAGTGGTTCAATCCTCTACACAGACGATCAAATTCAACACACGTTTTCAAGGTAAAACATTTCATGGAGATGCTTAATTTGTCTAATCCCTGAGTATCAATATTTCATAGCGTATCACAAAGGACCTATTGCGGCAAAATGACATTATATAGGTAATGTGCATGGTACAATTCGGCCTGTGGTGCATAAACTCAAAACAGAGATTAAATGATCGCAATGTTTAAATAACTAGAAGTAGTTAACTTAACAATAAATATAGGCCTACATGTTCATCACTAATTAAAAGTTTGAAGGTTAAACGACTTTACCATCAGAACTTTATTTAGTGATGTAAATGTAGGCCTATATTTATTGACTTTTGTTTTATATTATCATGACAACGGTTTAACTCTAAAGCATAGTGAAGGCCACCTCTACTCTTTATATTTCATTCGACCATACGGTAAAGACAACATTAATTTATAGACAAAATTCAGATATATAACCTGTAGATGAACTAAACTACGGACGAAAGGTGTTTGGACTAATGGTTGGAGTACTTGTGGTTCATACCATTTTATTACAGACAGAATGGGAAATGGACCAAATAATGATGGACCAAATGGTTACCGTATTGGATCACGTCGTCCAAATTTTTGATTTGAGGAAGTGGCAATTAGAACCATAGGTTATAGCAGGGAGATAAAATAGGTGCAGCCCTCTTACTTTTTGTGACAGATAGTCATTTTTATTAGCAGCCTGTTTCAATACATGTTTCGTTTCTCATTTTGTGGCCTATAGATATGGTGGGTTTCATCATCTTATAGTTTAGACGAAACACAATTTCGTCATAAAATGTATATATTGTGTGTGTTATTGCATGACTTTTTGAAATACATTTTTTGTACATTATACAGTTTACTTGACAGTAAGAAATCATAATTTAAAATTTTAATTCCACCTGTCGAGAATTCTAAGAAACATATATATCTTTTTAGCTATAGGTCACTTCTTATCACTTCATACGTGCGCGTTCGCATTCTAGCATAAGGGAACCCCGGCCGGCCACAGTCACCCAAACAATTATTTCGATATTATTATTTACAGAACATGACACTCCATCACCATCCACTGCTGAAATGTGAGTAGAACCTCAATATATGTTTGTGTGTGTGTGTGTGCATGTTAATTTATAAGAAAATGAATAAATATACATATATAAGTCAACAACTGTATTATTCATACCCCTTCTTAAATTGATGGGTTTTTTTGTTTCTCGTAACTCAAGAATAAAAACGGGACTGGTTGAAATTAGGGTGTTTGTTGCATCGGTCAACTGAGCTTATGAGATAAAAAGTAACATTTCACATTTCCTCCATATAAATATAGACATACTGAAACCAGGGAGCACGCTTTTGACGACTTTCTCAAGACAATAGCAAAGCAGATTCATAAGAATGATGACATCGACAGTCTAGGCGGGCAATTAGGTTTTGAGCCTCCAGAAATACAACGATACATACAAATAAACGAAAAATACCACGATGTTACATGCATGGGAACACTGAGTATGCTTCGGGATTGGAGGAACAGGACTAAAAGGTCCAAAGAACATGCAAAATTGAAGAAAGCCCTGATTGCGATTGAACACATTCGTCTGGCAGACGACCTCCTGAAGGACAATATTGCAAGTTATGAACTAGGAAATTAGACCAAAGTAAATAGTTAAAGTGTGGTTATATAATGCATGGTTTAATTTTGTATGAAGCATGCTAATTACCTCTCTTTATACGTACATAATATACCGGTACATAAAGGCGAAAAAGTATTTTACTTGCCTTCTTTACATTGCATTTTAAATTTCTGTAAGACTTCAAATCTGATATGAAGCCTTCTCTTGAACAAAAAACAAAATTATTCTAGGCCACTGTTTAAAAAAGAAGAAATCACACCTAACGTGCAAGTGACTAATAATCCTCTCCTCAAACCTAGAGATAGCTAGATTGACAGAGGAGGATATTGGGGAAAGAAAATCTGTGATAAATACTGATAAATTATGTATGACGACTTTGGCCAAAATTATTTTGTGAACTATGAAGTGTCTTTCTACATAGTCATTGACCAAGTGTTGCATGTGTGTATCTTTTGAAAATGATAGAATGCAATATATCATTATTATCATAAGTTTAAAATGTTATCGCTAAGTGTTACTGCCAGAATGCAGTTAGAAAGGAATGGGTTTGCAGCTGAAATATGTGTCTTGCAATCAAACAGCCCTGCAATCAAACAGCCCTGCATACTTTATTCATATAATTACTTACTGGTTGTTTGTACCATTTTTACAAATTAAAGGAGAGTCATGTATTATTGTTCAAGCAAATTCCTATTGCTGCTTGTTTAGTGAATTATATGAGTATATATTCTACTCATGGAAGTATAACTTCTTTTAATTGAATGTAGATTATGAAATATATCTAAGACAACTCATTATTTCTGCATAGTATTAATATAATATTATATCAGAGAACTTTGAAATGCAATTTCATATGATAAATTATGTATTGTGATCAAAGATTTACAGTATAAATATAGATATAAATATTCATCTTACTGTAAAGATGTCAGTGTACGTCACTGCCAGACTCTGAATCAACTGGTCCAAGACACAGCATAAACTGTCTTTAGCAAGACATTTACCCAGCATGTGCCACCATTTAATAGAGGGAAAATAAAACCTTTGAGGACTCCAAAAGACCATGTGGTTATGCATTCACATAGAGGTGTCATATGCCAGTGGTTTAATGTTCAAACACTCTTGACTGGACATTGTAAGGTCATGAGTTCAAGCCCTTGTTGGCATGTGTGTGTCCTTTGAGACATGAATCAACGTTAACCATTTTCCACCCAAGTGTTAAATTGATACAGGTAGGGAGGAATTATTTTAATCTTTGTACAGTAAAACTATATTTTTAACATGTAAAATAGAGATGCATTTTAGATTATCATTGCTGCTGTTTGATTATGAATTGTCTTGCCACTGATTGTTGACAATTATTTTACAAAAAATATATTTGTCTTAAGTAATACTACATGTATATATTTGTTATTATATCCTAAGAGAATTCCAGTGCAAGGAATGGTTTGGGATGGCTCCATGTGATGTAAAAACATTTCCACCATGGAAAACACATGGGTGTGTGACGTCAATCAGGGTATATCCTGGATACACCCTGTTTGACATCACATAGCCCATGCAAACATCAGTGCACGTCAGCCAATAATGTGCTTATGTGACCGAGCATCGGCGAACTTGACCCCAAAGTTTACACAGTTTCTTATATTTCTTGTCATTATGAGTCCTGACACAATTGGTTATTTGCTGAATTTGTTCAGCTTTATAAATGTTTTTTACCTTTATTTATTTATTTTTAAATGAAGGATATGAATTAGAATATATCATGCACTTTTTTTTAGGCTGTTAAAATTATAGATTCTCTTCATTGACAAGCATAGTTACTGCAGTGCTACCCCAGTAACCTCAGAGAATTCATAATTTCTACCAAAGCCTCTCGGTGCATGATATATTTGATAACTGTTTGAATATTGAATAGATATTTATGAAGGAGATGTGCTTGAAATTGGAGGTATCTTTACATTTGAAATGAAGCATGTACAAGTGGATATATGGCAATTTCAGGCTTCAGAAAATATCAGTATGATGGGAAATATAAGATTTAGATGATTTGTGTCTATTGTGTTGCAAGCAGAGTGTGATTCTTTGTCATTTCATTTTCTGAAAGTGCTTAAATTTGGTATATAAAGTAAATTTTGTAGAAAACTATTTCATACAATCTCTATGCTGTTTTCATTTACCAGATGTTTAAATGTTTGTCATGTTCATAGCCCTTTTCTAATGTCTGTAGTATTGTAAAACTCTCAAGATTTGATGAGTTTTTATCAATATTTCATTTTCAGTTACTAAGTATTTTGTTTTTCTTAGAGAAAAGTTAGTGGGACTGAGAATGAAAGAAAGTGGGTTGGGAGAGAGAGGAAGAGAGAGAGAGGGGGAGGGGGGGGGGGGGGGAAAGAGGGGGGGGGGTTAAGTTAGTGGGACTGAGAATGAAAGAAAGTGGGTTGGGAGAGAGAGGAAGAGAGAGAGAGGGGGAGGGGGAGGGGGAAAGAGGGGGGGTTAAGTTAGTGGGACTGAGAATGAAAGAAAGTGGGTTGGGAGAGAGAGGAAGAGAGAGAGGGGGGGGGGAGGGGGAGAGAGGGGGGGAGATTAAGTAAGTGGGACTGAGAATGAAAGAAAGTGGGTTGGGAGAGAGAGGAAGAGAGAGAGGGGGGGAGGGGAGAGAGGGGGGTTAAGTTAGTGGGACTGAGAATGAAAATAAGTGGGTTGGGAGAGACAGGAAGAGAGAGAGGGGGGGAGGGGGGGAGATTAAGTAAGTGGGACTGAGAATGAAAGAAAGTGGATTGGGAGATAGAGAGAGAAAATGTGATGGATGGATGGAGGGAAAGTAATAAAGATATAGAGGAAGGCAGGGAGAGGTGGACAGGGTAACCATGGGTATCGATCAATAATGGGATGAGAACACATTACAGGTATAGCCATCTTTCTCTCCTTAATGCTCATGTATTCTTTCACTCTCACCTTGTCCGTCTCATGTGCTCTATTCTCTCTAAGACTCTCTATCTCACCTACTCCCCCCCCCCCCCCTTTCTCTCCCTCTCCCTCTTTCTCTTGCGTCTGTCTCTGTCTCGTACATACATACATACATACATATTAATATTTATATAGCGCCTTTACATGAACATGCTCAAGGCGCTCTCTCTCTCTCTCTCTTTCTGTCTCGCCTCTCTTGCGTCTGTCTCTGTCTCGCCTCAATCTCTCTCTTTATCTCACTTCCCACCCCCTCCACTATTTCTCTCCCTCTCTATCCTCCCCCCCCCCCCCCTATTTCTCTCTCTCTGGACACTTATTTTGTGCATTTTGTATCAAGTGTTATTATTATTTACACATTAACATCACATTTGGTTGTGTAAAAAATCAGATGTCACAGTGTAGTTTAAGTTGAGAATTCCTTTTAATTACATACAAGTGAAGTGATACAAAACTTTACCAAATTTGCAGAAAATTGTGAACAGCAGCAACTGATTTTCTTCTGTAAATCATATACAATATATAACTTCAAAAATTTAAATATTGATATGATATGGTAAATATTTTTATATCTGAGTTACTCGATTAGATTTTTCTTCTGATTTCTATATACCGGTAAGATGCAATGCTATATGCTACTAAATAAAATATTGAATAATGACAAATTTACAAACACAAATATTACTCAACTGCTGTTTTGCTCTTTGAGTGCCACAAGTTATCACATTCAAAACTGAATGTGAGAAACACAACTAATGTTACACATCAAAACATAATCTATAGTATTGTACATTTAATATTCATGTGTGCATGTATATTTCTTCTGGTAGCAGACACATGTTGATATAGTTCTTAACTGGAAATCACCTTGAACAGTGCAGAGCTGATTAAAAGAAATATATCTATCAAATATGTAAATGTACCAGTAACCACAAGTACAAATGATCTCCTGTGCTATATCCTACATTGCCCAATTATCCATTTACATAGGATACATCATTCCCTTTGTTCCATAAAGTTAATGGTTAATTTCATGTTTCATACCTCTGTTAAATTTTTTTAAAATATTAATAAATCTTTTTTACTTCACCCTTCACCAAAATACTGGCGCCCAATATGCATGATCACCTAAATGTTTCAGCAATTAAAACAATTTGTAAGCATTGCTACAACCCTTTTTTCCCCTTTTCCCTTTCTTTATTGAAATATACATAAGAACAATTTTAAGACTTAGAAAGCAACACAAGTGAAGTGAAAGCAATATGAATTACTACATTGAAACCAAAGTGGCTATATTTTACACATCTTTACGAGTAAATACTAGCTAAGAAAATGTTCTTGGATTACATGTAAATAAGAGAAGCAAGCTTCACCACGAGTATTGATGCATGTTTGCTATATAATGGTGTTCTGAATAACATCCTTCATTTAGTAGATCCTATGAAGTGCAATGTAATAATTTGTATTAAAATACCAAACACAGGCACATATCAAGACTAGTGAATCACTATCAATTTTTAGCAAAGAGGACTCTTTCATGTGTTATGCATTATCATTGCAAAGGCTTCTTGAAAAGATAATACACATGGGATACCCATCATTATAGCTAATGTTAAACTAAATTTATTTGTGATATAAAAGATGATATTAAAATAAAGTCATTTGTGATAAATCACATACCGGTACCTCCATTGTGAATGTGTAAGGTACAGGGTTTCTCCCATTCTATATTGAAATAACTTTTTGGTGAATTTTCAGGATGATAAAGCCAACCTCTATCATCTAAAGTACATTGATCAATATCAACAAATACCTATCAAAAATAAATATATAGCGTTCCTCATCTGATAATTAGATTTATAGTTGCTCTTTTTAATTTTTTCTCTTGAAATAAAGGTTTCTGATCCTCCTAGAATGCTTGTTGAGATGAGAATGTTTTAACAGGTTGCCTGATGTGAATCTACTTCCTCCTGTTACGACGGTCCTTTTTCTGAAAATCAAAGTAAATTAGCAAAGAGTAGGAACATAATTAGATGAGGATAAAATGCTTCTCCCAATTAATCATTTTAACAGATATGTAACAACATTGAATTGTATACTATCTTCTTCTAAAATGTTATTATCAACTAAAATACTATAAAAGGGATAGTTGAGTTCTGTTGCAGAGGGTGCCACTCAAAATAATTTTTTGTGAGATAATGAAAAACTGAGTTTCATATTTAAAAGAAATTACAATTTAAATGACAAAATCATCTTTGTTTGATCAAAATCGGTTCAGAGACGGCTGAAATATCCATAAATATAACGATTTCTAATACTTGTGTACCACAACAAATATGAGATAATTTGAAAAAGCCGTTGAAAAAAACAAAATAGCGCTGTATTTCACCCATGCCGATGTTGGCTTTTTTGTTGGCATTTTTGTGTTGGTTATATTACACACAACCAGCCGTCCCATGTATTGTTATTTTTAATTTAAAAATTAATTAACAATCACCGTATTTGTTTGAAAGTGCAGCTGAATTGGTATGATCGTATTGGCTAAATTTGACACATTTTGGGGTCTAAAATTACCTTCATAGCAATTTTAGGTTCTAAAAGGGCACTAGAAATGTCATAGATAAGGATAAGAGCAATAACCTTGCACTTTGAAGGCATTTGCGGTCTGAAAACAGAACTCAACTATCCCTTTAATAGCAATTAAGTCATTCTCTATTTCAATGCTTGTATCTCACCAAACTTGCATCATCTGTGGCATCTGGCACTCCCTTTAAACCTCCCCCCCCCCCTTTTTTTTTTTGTGTGATAATGCATTAAAAATTCCCTAATTACAAACATCTCTAATCCACTTTGAAGGCTTGCTAAAAATGAAGCAATTTGGGCACTTTTGCTATTTCTTTTTTTTCCTCATCAATATCTTCATTATTTAAAATGAGTCTATGCAAGACTTAAGTCATTTGAGTGTGTTCTTTTTTCCATCAATATTCAAATGTTTTGTGTAGATAGATTTTCAAGTCTTATTGATATTCCATTTATCAGGTCATACAAAACATGCATGGACTGAGAGATAGAAAGTACACTGACCTCATTG
The DNA here is from genome assembly GCF_000002235.5 of Strongylocentrotus purpuratus. Lineage (NCBI taxonomy): Eukaryota > Metazoa > Echinodermata > Echinoidea > Camarodonta > Strongylocentrotidae > Strongylocentrotus > Strongylocentrotus purpuratus. Next base: position 36,803,824 of record NW_022145613.1, on the reverse strand, counting down.
TTCTGAGCCAACAGGATGAGGATATGACGGAACAGGTTGACAAAGTCTAGGAATAGGTCCACAGAGTGCCTGAAGTGGGAAAGACAAGACAAAATAGATGGGATGAAATAATTCATCATCATTAATCACTCAAACTTAGCGTAGGAATGGAGAAATCATCTTTACCCGTTGGGGACTGAATTCTCATATTCCCATCCGGTTCCAGTAGGCAATGTGCAATAAATCAATATGACCCTCAAATATCATCCATAACTTTAGCATGACTACCTTAAAGATGCTACACATCCTACACTTGGAGACAGTGTGCGTGGAGACTGAAGTGTTTACACACAGTCCTCATTACACATGTGTATTGCAGGTTGCCATTATTAGAATTTACATCCCAGGATGGGTAGTTGGGTATGGTATTTAAATTATTTTGTACCTCTCATTTGTGTAATATTTCACTTGAGGAAAAAAGAAAAAACTTCACAAGAGCTTCGTATTGATAGCATCTACCTATTTATCCTCCAAAATCAAAGAAATCTGATGAAAATACCTTGAGGGCCTACCAAAACTCTTTGAGACCTTTAATGTAGCCCACATCAATCATGGTCGTAACAAAAGAATATACAGATGATCTGTGTGAAAAATTATTCACACATTCCATTCTCATTAGTATCAAGATGACATTGTAGCATTTCCGTTGAGCCCACCACACTACAAGATTGACTGCAAACTGATTTTTTTAAAACAATTTGTAGGCATTGCTACAACCCTTTTTTCCCATTTTCCCTTTCTTTATTGAAATATAAACAACATTCCACCATACAGCAGGCTTGCATTTGGTGCATCTGCAAGCCTACTGTATATCTACATCACCATGCAAGCCGATACTTACAAGCAGCATCTAACATTCCAACATGTAAAATTTTCATGAAGGTGGATGTGAAAATTCATGTGATTAGTAAATTATATACAATACCGGTATATATAATATAATTATGTTTTCTTCACGAATCGGACCACAGTCGGATCATATGGTGTGCAGTTGGCTCTAGAGACTAAAGTATGTGAGTGATACTTACATGATGAAGTCTCTATCACCTCTCAGATGTTTCTCAACGATGAGTTGGGTGTCAAAGAGGATGAATGCACTGAAGATCACTACTCCAAGATACAGACCAAACTACATGGGAAACACAGAAATCGTCATTTTTTATTATTTTCAAATCATTGATACATCACTAAAACTAAGAATGCACATTAATGACATTTTCCAAAACATATTGCTGTCATTCTTCAACAATTTAGGCTTTATTTGTCAAATACATTACATCACCTTACTTCATATCTAAATTATATTTTTATTAGTCGTATACTCTGAATAGAACAAGAAAAAGCAGGTAAACAGGATCATTCAAGCCAAGGCTACTGCCTGAATACACAAGACAAGGCAGAACAAAAATTATACCTTTTAAACAAAAATACAATGGAAAAAAATAAAACGATCATGTCATATGGAATCGCTACGTCAGCTTGGGCACCTAAGAAAATGGACTAAAAAAATCATATACTATAGGGCAATTCCACGGTAACGGAAGGACACTCAGACAAGATTTTTGAACTTCAGGTTCATACTAAAAGAAATGTTTTATTAGTATGTATTAAACTATGGGGAACAAAATGTGTTTCAGTCAAGTGGAAAGCTTCATCAACTTCACAAAGTTTGGATAAACACTAATTAACTGGAAAAACCATGTCCATTTTTATGTCCTTCCGTTACCGAGATAATTAATATGCACATTCTTAAACTACTTAACTATAATGACAATTTTTTTGGGGAGAATTAAAGGCACTTATATAGGTCTTATATCTGTACTGTTTCACATCTTATACTAATAAAACAGTTCTTTTAGTATGAACCTGAAGTTCAAAAATCTTGTCTGAGTGTCCTTCCGTTACCGTGGAATTGCCCTATAATATTGTTTAGGCAGTACATGTATATACAGAAATAATATACATGTAGTTATAGTGGAATTAATGGGGAGAAAAAAGGGCAAAAAACTAGTAAATAAAGATAAGATAGCTTGCATTATTAGATAAACACCTGAGCATGACCCTACATGTAGCAAAATTAACTCTGGATCGTTCCTAATTTCTTGTATTTAGTTCTCCTAATGATTTCATTATACTATAATATCAATCAGCAACTCTGCAATGTCATATATAGCTTTCTTAAGAACAAAATATTGATTTACATATTGTAGTAATAACTTCTGCACCTATTTCACATGTATCGTAACACATAATTGAAATGTTTACTTTATTACAACAAATTAATTATTGGTATAGATTTAATGGGTAGAACCTTGCTAATGGTGTCGTGCAAATAATTCCATAAGAACATTTGGAAATAATAAATGTTGATAATCCTGTGAAGACTTACCTGAAACACCATGGCTGACCTGAAGAAGATGTTGACAATAGACATGATGAACATCATGGACAGACCTGACATCAGAGGTCCTTTACAAACAAATAGACAAACAAAACACAGTAAATAAACAAACAAAAATAAACATTTTAATACATAACCCTCATACATTGTACTTCATAAGCTCATTGTGAATGATTCAGAGTGCTAGTATTGCATTTCCGCTTACCATTGTATCTGGCACTTCACTGCTTTTCACAAATATGCCCCATTCACCCATACTATATCCAACAAGTGTTGCAGTAATGCTAATTGCAGCTCCTTGGAAGCTATACCGGGATGTCAATCATGTCATGTACCAATGAGGGTACAAGGGTACCAAGTTTGTGTCGTCCCACATAGACTATATACAATAAAACTTGTGTGTGCCCATGCAGGTTAAAATAGGCATGGGTTCCTTTATAGCATGTAGGACCCGGTAGGAGGCCGCTCTGAACGTAGCTGGGTTTGCAATGAGTAAATCAAGTAAATCAAGCTTTGATCAAGAATTTTGTTGCTATTTTCCAATTTATCTAAGATTGATCTCTTCACAAAACTACCTTTGACGACCAATAAGCTACGCAAGGTGACAAATGATGAACTATTGGGTCTTTCTTAGCTTGTTAACCTAATGGATGCAAATTATTCGGTATAATACACGATTCCTTACACCTCAGCCCAAGATATCTCAGGCTTTAATAATAGTATACAAATTTGCAATCTGATCCCTGTAAAATAAGTCAACATGCATGTGTAGCTGCTAATCATTATGAGCCCAATTCTACTAACAAATGCACTTAAGGCTACGCACATCTCAGGGATCTCATCTCTGATAGTGCATTGACCTTACCTGCTAAGAAGAGCATAGTTCTCTGTTGTGACATCAATGCAGCTAGACTGAAGCACACAAACACTACAGTGGTAGCCATGAATGCTGTCGTGATGATCCTACAAAATAAAATATAATCATGCCAATCATTCATGTTTATTAATGACATCAAGAAATATATGACTGTAATCAAACAACTACATGTAGATACCAATAGTATTCACATGTAATATTATTCTAGGGAGGGGAGGGTTGATTATTGATTAGTGACTAAGAACCTTAGAAAACTCACAAAGTGACATGATTTTAAAGCTCGAAGTTCAGAGGACAAAGAATGCAAGTAAACCTGGATTATAGCAATCTGTACATGTCTACATCTATAACTGGCTGCATGTTTCGGGCACTTCTGCACGACTACGTAATTAGTTCATCGATTGAAGAAGAGTCAACTGTCTAATTCCACCGCATGTCCTGAACACTTAATCTGTCTTTGCAAAGAAGCAAGACCCTGTTTACAAATATCCTCCTTGCCATACATGTAACCTCTACTAGTTAATCATCATCAATCATCAATGATTTTCAAGGAGAATAATGTTTCATGGAAAGTTCACATTTGGCTACTTTGATACATAGACATAAATATTGCATAACATACAGGGAGTCATGATCCTGTTTTGAAGGGGACAACAAGTCTTTGAAATTTGTTTGTAAACATAGGATTAGATTTAATGATAATAATAATAATAATATTCAGCTTTATATAGCGCTTAATACATCTCGGACAACTCTAAGCACTTTACAGATATACTTAACAGATTTATTCTCTACGACTATTCAATTAAACAAACTTAAGGTTGACTTACGTAGGATCAATTTCTGCAACAACCTTGAGAAGAGGGCCAGTGCTCACACCTGAAATAATAATATAAGTCTTTGTAATGAATTACAATGAATGGCACAAAATACCATCAAACACCTTCTACATTGCCTTCATGGCTGTTGTAAATACTACACATTCTATAAAATAGCATCTTAATGCATTAATATTCTTACTCTGTTTCTAAAGTTCACTTTGCAAGATGTCCAATTGTTCTAGCCTCCATGAACAATTTACAGCACAAGTCGCAGCCCTGTGTTCATTAATCATGGTCCCTCTTACGAGAGATACTTTTTTATCATCATAGTTTGTGCATGTAAGACAATTCTCGCTTACATACCATGATTTGGCCAGCAGTGTAACAACATTTTTTCCTCCTGCACAATTGTGCACATAAAAATTTTCTCAAAATTTCCATCATCATTCAAGAAAAATCATGATGAATTGTCTTAGGAGGCTTACATTTCGGCTCTTCTCTAGCAACTTTTAACACTTTGGAAATCATGTACACTTGCTCTGAATTTCTTGTAACCCCATCTTCTAGTTTCAAACTAGATGTACTCACCGACACAGAAGGCAAATCCGAGGAGGATGGACAGTCTCTTGCCCTGGTTCTCCACCGTCTGAGGAATGCTGCGCAGCCAGAAGAAAAGGCCCAAGGTCGCGATGGTGGTGAGGAATTGACCCTGTGAGGATTGAACAAATACTGGTCAGGCCCTAAGATTTTAGACATGATTCATGTAACTATCTGTAGGGTAGGAAGGTTAGACTCTGCCTAGGATTACAGTTCAATAGTAAAGTAATAAGATGAGATGTTTCCTGAAGGTAATGGGAGGGGGGGGGGGGGCAATATCGTTAATGTATTTTGGTACTAAGAATACTTTAACATTTAAAATGATTTATATTATTCATACATGAATATTTAAATTAATTATACAGTTGTCAACGAGTCCATATGATCATATAGTTAAAATGTAAAAGTATGATTTATTGTTCTAAAAAAATGTAGTGCTGAGTTTATTAATGAGCAATGTGTAACTTAAAATGTGTTCAATTGACCTATGCTCTATATACTGTATATAGTTGTAACCATGTGAAAGAAGAATTTCCACTCAATGTGGACAATAAAACAAATCAATCAATCATTAAACCCATTACAGGTAAACTACTGAGCTGAAAAAAACTACACCAACTCACATTCCTATATTGATTCCCCTTTTCTGTCGTGCAATGAATACTATACGATATTACATAGGGATGGGAAGCACTAGTACAGATTAAAAATCAAGATGTAGTGTTGTGAATTATTTTTGGGGTGTGGGATCGGTCAATGTTTACATCAGAAGAAGGTTCAAATCAATGAGACTGTCTTGTTATCCTCTGCAGATTTCCCTGTGAAATGGAGGGAAGGTGGAGGGTTTGAGCCTTAGGGGAGGAGGGGAGGAGGGGAGGAGGTATAAGGGGAGGGGGGGGGGCTTCAAGAGAGAGAAGGGACATATTTAATACCTGAAGGATATGAAGCACAGCATTCACGTAGCTTCCTACTGCTGCTGCCATCATGCACATGGCCAAACAGGAGTAGACTTTCTTCAGATGAGACTGACAATCTTTTGTCCTGAAGTGAGAAGAAAAGGGAACATATCCTTGTTCAATAAATTCTATGTTCAAATATAACCACACTGCCTCATTCTAGAATACAAGGCCTAATCCTGCAAGTCAAACATTTGCACAGGTGGACAGATTTTGTCATACTTAAAGAGAAGGCTGAGAAGGAAGAGGTGAAAAATAATTTGGGAGCATTATCATTCTTATTATGCAAGTATGGAAAACAATCAGATAAGACATGTTCCCTGAAAAGCATGGCTCTTCAAATGCCTTCATATTCTAAATATGTCATGTAACATCGTAAAACTTGGGGGTAGGATTTTTACGCCACGTGTTTGTGTATTCCCATATACATCTTTCTGTATACAGTGTTTGTAACTTTACCAAGACTTGGCCAAATTTCTTATCTTTTGATGATTCCAGAACCTTGCAATACACACAAATTCTTATATGCTAGATAAAGACCAGTTCTGGTCATGCGATTGCATCATCTAGCATATAAGTATTGGTGTGTACTGCAAGGTTCGGGAATCATCAAAATGAAAAGAAATTTGGCCCAGTCTTGGTAAAGTAAGAAGTTTTATCATCATGTATTAGTCATTTAGTCAAATCATATTATTTCACATGATTGGTAATAAGAGCTTCCATGTCAATTTTTGATCGAGAGGGGGGGCGTTTACAAAACTGGTCTTTACTTTTAAAGTTGAAACATTATCAAATGTACATTGCACAGGCACAGCTTGTATTTCTTTCTTTTTAAAGACTTTTGGGATCATTTAATCTCCATCCCTGTCTAGACTCTATATGTACTTTTTGTTATCAATCAGGAAGATATATATTCTTATAATGACTGTATTCGTTAAGAGATTTTATACTTACAGCTGTGAGAACTGGAACATGGAATTCCATTCAATTTTACGGTTTCCACCGAGAAGATCCATTATCCTTGATCTGAAAATAAAAGAAACTCTAATGAAAGTAGACTAAGTGCATATAAACGAACATAGGTAGGTAGATACTAGATAGTGTTAAAATGCTTCTCACATATGGAACTCAATGTAACATTTCCATTGGTGTATTACACCGTTTGATTAGATCTATTTACTCCCACATGCTTCCTCTAAAAATTGTACTAGGGTCTACCATCTGAAAATATTATGATGGGGTTAATAAAGTTAATGGAAATGGACGGCTTAGGTTTTTAAATACGAATTGGTGCAATTTTTTTTTTTTAATTGTCAAAGAATTTCTGAGATTATGGGAGATATCATCATTGCAATCGCACAACAAACGTGCCACCAAGCCCACCAACTTCTGACAGCAGACCCTATGGCCGGCTTTTATCTCTAAAGAGAGGAGCCGACTCTACCCAAATAAGAGGCTAACAAAAGAAATAGACAGAAATTTTCAGTCTAGAATTGATGGGCCCATATCATTATTATTCATACACTTCAGAAATTCAGCCACTCTCAGCTCATCACAGTCAGTCACACTCACACTCACTGGACTAAGCTATAGCGGCGAGCGCTGCACTGGCACACATACGATTACAAATACAATCAACAAATTTCTAATCTACTCGACTCACTCACTCGTTAGTAGTAGTAAACGGTTGAAAATTGACGATTTGCGCTCCCTTCTGTAGGCAGCCTTCTGTGATATTTGAAGTTTTGGATACGCCGGGAAAAGTAACGGGTTGTGCCTTTTTTGTGGATCTATTCGTTATTTGTAGGGTCCTCGATTGTTTACGTTCTTCGGGAGTACGGGTTCACGTTCAATATACGAGAAATTACGTCACGTATAATACGTATAGGTACACATTCGCTGACATGCTAAGCTATATACATCATGATAGCATAGTGCACGCAGACACTACATACCGATCGGAAGCAGCGAAAAGATATACGCTATTTTTATGTTTTTTTATAAAAATAAGTCCAAGTGGGCAATATGAGTGAGAACAAAAAAGAGGGATGGAACTTTCGAGGGAAGGGATTTGGTACTTGAAAATCTAACTAGAATAATTATATTTGCTATATAGCGCATAACTACGGAAGCCCATTAGTGCCACCTACGAAATAAATTTAAGAGAAATTATCTGGCGGCCGCCAAATAATTATCTGGCGGCCGCCAGTTAATTATCTGGCGGCCGCCACTTAATTATCTGGCGGCCGCCAGTTAATTATCTGGCGGCCGCCAGATAATTATCCGTGTCTTCACGGTTGTTTCATCGCAAAGCATGCCGGGACATAATTCTAGTACATTTTTACCTTCGCCGTGATCAGCTGTCCCGTTGCAAACAACGGGATTCTTATCGAAGCAACATCTTAATCTTGTACATAATCCGCTATTCTGCAGTGATTTTCTTTCACTCCAGTATCGTTTGTACGGTAAGAAACCAGTTTGTGTTTATTCATTTTTATGACGAATAAAGCTGATAATACGACGTAATGCATGAGAGTGGGCCGGGTCAAGCTTTAGTAAATGTAGGCCTAGACCTCTAGATCTAGTCCCGTATGTTTAAATGTGTGTGCATTTTAAGTAGACTGATTGCCTTGTGTCTTAGGTAGAAGTTAACCAAATTTACAGTAAAATGAGACTTATGTCTCAGGAAATATGAATAGGTCTAGATCCTATAGACTATACATATTTGATATTGGAATAGGATCTACTAGAATGACCGACAGTTGGATAGTAATGGCAATTAGTAAATGTAAAAAAGTAAAAAAGGCCATGAAAACGATAGATTTGTCGATCTTGATCTGAATATAATAGTCTATTATATGTATTGATGAGCTCTACTTGAGGATCTACATGACAGGGGCGTATGAAGGAATTTTTCGAGGGGGGGGGGGGGGTTAAAATTTGAAAATCGTGCCGAAAATTTCACATCGACTCAACCAGCCGGTGAATGAGGGGGGGGGGGGGGGGGGTCGGTTAGAGCATCTATTTTTTCCCGAAAATATGAATTTGGCAGACCGATATTTTGTTCAGTTGATGGTAAGGTCACCTTGTTGGGGTCACCCTTTAGCACAAAAATATTTCCCCATGATCTAATGTGATAAGGGTTCTTTTGTTACCGTTATTCTTCAGGTTACAAACTTAAATTTGATTGTCTTTTTCCTTTTATTTATCAGTTGCAGCATCATCAAACACTATATGGCCGATGAATCAGAAGATGACGTGGATGCTACGAGAGAGCTCATTTCACAATGGACAACAGAAGTGATACGTGACTTTCTACAAGGAGGGGACTCAAGCTTGGAGAAGTCATTATTTTATGGGTGTTCTCTGCCCTGACGCTGGGGGTACTGTTCAGCCATTCGAGGTAGAGAGGTAGAGAGGTAGAGAGGAACTGGACGATGGATGGATGGGGGGGGGGGGGAAGAAAGGCATGTAGAGATGGCCGTCTACTATGTATAGAGACATTTGTGTGCTACTGGATAAGGACCCTCCATCACTAGAGGGAAGAATAATGAGAGACTACAAAGAGGGGAAGGCATTTAGTTATTTTGCCAGTTTCTGGTTAGGGAGACATTTGTTTCATCTCCTGGGAGAAAGCTGTCTGAAATTCAAAATGTATTTGATACTTGAATAAATTTAGTTCATTTTCTAGACTGGTTCATGTCAAACCATTGATTCTGCTTTCTTGTGAGTATACACTGTAGTCAGAGAGAAAGAGAAGTAACACGAGTAAAGAATGAAAATTGAAAAAGAAGCCAATATTTGAACGAGGAGGAGAAAATGGAGATTACGTTGTTGCCCATCAAGTTGGAATAATTGTTCTTACTGTTTGTACATAATGGTCATATATTATAAGAACTGTATTGATCAATCTCAGGAGTCTTATACATGTAGATTGATTAATACAGTTTTGAGATGATGATGATGATCGTGATGATGAACGAGAAGGAGAAGAGGAGGAATATATCAAGAGTTGATGAAGAAAAGATTGATAGAGGGGTTATCATTACAGAGAGAGAGAAAGAGAGATAGACTAACATGAGGAAGGGAGAGCAAGAACAAGGCTATGACATAGGGGAAGAGATAGAAATCAAAATTATATTTATACAAACATTTACTAAATTAAAATAATAAATTAGAATACAAGGCGAGAGGAAAGAATGCAAACTAAAATTAAGCAAAGACCATCACTATATCGTTCACATTATAATATAAATTAAGAAAAGGTACATGGAAACATGTACATTTGTAAAATTCAATCTTTCATTCTCTTGATCTTCCTCTTCACACCTAATTCTTGCTCTCCCTGTCTATCTCTCCCACCCCTCTCCGTCTCTCTCTCTCTCTCTTTCTCTCCCCCTCTCTCTCTCTTATTATCACTCTTTCTCTTTCATTAAGTGTCGACATCTCTCTCAATGCCTCTCTCTGTTTCTATGTTTCTCTTGTTAAATATTTTAAACATCAGGTCTGTCTGACCTTCCTCTCTTGAATAAATCATGAATAACTTCAACTCAGTGTCCTACATACAGTAATGATTGCTTAGTAGTCATCTACAACCCTCGCTGTGTTGTTTGATTTTATTTATAAAATAAATATAACCATGAGATCAATATCAACAGGTTTAATGCAATGCATATAAGTTGACATCCTATGAAGAAGTAGTACCAATCTCTACCAATCTCTGGTTCGTAACAAAATTTAAAAAATTAAAATATAAAAAAAACGCTACTTTTAAAGCGCTTACCACCAAAATCTCTAAGCGCTATAACAAACAAAAATAGACTGATAAACAATTACATATTAAACAAAACAAAAAAAGTGTGAATAAACCTACAAATTACAATACATATACTGTACATGTACATCAAAGTGAACAGAGCCTGGCAGCAGAGTTTTGGATTCTCTGGAGTTTTGCAATGAAAAAGATCTGCCCGTATTGACTTAACACAGGGGACTTATGCTAAAAAAAAGGGAAGGGGGGGGGGTGCTGGGAACACGCATGTGCTTACCCTAAATAACACTGAGTTGGGGGGGGGGGGGGGGTACCACCTTTAATGCAAACGCATTTAAAGGGATCCGGTAACTTTATCTCAGATTCTGAAACAAAATCCTGGATTTAGCTCATGCTGCAATGATAATTTTAGGTCAGTCAAGAACTCAATGACTTTTACAATCCAATCGCCCGTCTGATTTCAAGATATTTACGATTGGAAATCGAAACCAAATTTTGGGTTTGTCAAACGCTTTTCATAACACTACAAGTCTATTAGGGAAAACGAGTATGGTAAAAGGGGTCAATCAAAGATTTTTACTTTTTTGAGGCACTTCTTGATCATTTTGAAGTGCAGTTTTGTTAGGGCTTCAGTATTAATACACCATATCGCAGACACTGGTAGCACGTAGGGCCATACGTCAATCTCGAATTAAACATTGTTAAACCCCGGCCCCCCCCCCCACTCAGTGTTATTTAGGGTAGGCATATGCTTGTTCCCTCTTTTTGAAAGCACCCCCTATCTGAGGACTGCCAACATTTCCGAACCCCCCTTTCGCGGGCTTTTCCTGCCTTGGAGACTCCCCTAAATCATGAAAAATGCTCAATGTACCCCCTAAATTCGGAATAATTTCTCAGGAGTCCAAAGAGATAAGAGAAATAAAGAAAAAATACCCCCTTTTTAAAGAAATCTCCGGGTGAAAAGTTAATACACCCCTTTTTGTACAATTCTCGGGCCGGACATTTTGGTAACACGCATGGGGTCCATCTGTTCTCGGAGTGGGGGGGGGGGGCCTGGTGTTAAACAATGCCTTTTACAATACCTTTACAACATACACCATTGGCTGTCACATGGTTTGGAAATCACATTACAGATAATAATTCTACAATTGTAAGGTTTCACCTGTCATCATTTGATACCCGAAGGAACGCTTTTTTAGGGGCTAAATCTAATTTTTTTCACAAGGCAAAATTAACTATATGCCTTCCCCTCTTTGAAGTCTCTCATTATTTTTCCCTCTAGTGATGGAGGGTCCTTATCCAGTAGGTACATACATAGTAGGCCAGTTCTGCATTCCTACCCCCCCCCCCCCCCCCCCCATCCTCCCTATCCATCCATTGTCCAGTTCCTCTCAGTCTTAAAGGGGAAGTCCACCCTGAAATTAAGTTAGTTTTAATAGGAGTAGAAAAATGAGAGAAACAAGTCAGTGAAAGTTTGAGCAAATTCCGATTAAAAATAAGGAAGTTAGGATTTTTGAAGTTGTGATCAATCAAACACAAATTGGCAACTCTATGACGTATCATGCGAGCTCAACTTCCATTTGCTCAGTACTAAAAAAATCTAAAATTTTCATTTTCCCTTAAGAAAAATTTCAACCATTCATGCACCCTAAATATAATAATTGCAAATATGTTTCTATACTCCCCCTGCAAGGAACAAATATATATTCCGTCATCAATAACGAAGAAAACATGATTTTATGGAATATTATGCACAAAGCAAATGAAGGAGAGCTCGTATAATAAGTCACAGAGTTGCCAATTTGTATTTGATTGATCACAACTTCAATAATTCATAACTTTCTTATTTTCATTCAGAATTTGCTCAAACTTTCACTCACCTGATTTTCTTATTATTCTGCCTCTATCGAAACAAACTTATTTTGGGGTGGACTTTCCCTTTAACCTCGGATGGCTAAAAAGCTACCCCAGCGTCAAGGCAGCCGGCAGAGAACACCCATAAAATAATGACTCCTCGGTTTGCAAGCTTGAGTCTCCTCCTTGTAGAAAGTCACGTAGCACTTCTGTTGTCCATTGTGAAATGAGCTCTTTAGTAACATCTACGTCATCTTCTGATTCATTGGTCATCGTGTTCGATGATGCTGCAACTGATAAATAAAAGGAGAAAGGCATGTCAAATTTAAGTTTGTGACCACAAGAATAATTGTAACAAAAGAATCCTTATCACTTCTTTAACACAAGTTCATGTAGACCCATGTAGATGCTCAAGTTGAGGTCATCGATATCAGACTATATCCAGCAGGGGCGTACGCAGGATTTTTTCAAGGGGGGTTTTAAACAAAACAAAGGGGGGTTTTAGGGGGGTTTTCTTAAAAATACACACGTAAAAAATGCCAAAGGGGGGGGGGGTTTAAACCCCCAAACACCCCCCCCCCCCCTGCGTACGCGCCTGATATCCAGATCCAGATCGACAAATCTATCGTTTTTATGGCCTCTTTTTTACTTTTTTTTTACATTTACTGATTTAGGGCCTAGAGTCTAGACTAATTCATTTGCCATCACCATCACTATCTAACTGTCGGCCATTCTAGTAGATCCTATTCCAATATCAATTATGTATAGTTTATAGGATCTAGACCTATTCATATTTCCTGAGACATAAGTCTCATTTTACTGTAAATTTGGTTAACTTCTACCTAAAACAAAGGCAATCAGTCTACTTAAAATGCACACACATTTAAACATACGGGACTAAAGTTAGATCTAGGCCTACATTTACTAAAGTTGGACCCCGGCCCACTCTCATTACGTCGTATTATCAGCTTTATTCGTCATAAAAATGAATAAGCACAAACTTTGGTTTCTTACCGTACAAATGATACTGGAGTGAAAGAAAATCACTGCAGAATAGCGGATTATGTACAAGATTAAGATGTTGCTTCGATAATCCCGTTGTTTGCAACGGGACAGCTGATCACGGCGAAGGTAAAAATGTACTAGAATTATGTCCCGGCATGCTTTGCGATAAAACAACCGTGAAGACACGGATAATTATCTGGCGGCCGCCAGATAATTATCTGGCGGCCGCCAGATAATTAACTGGCGGCCGCCAGATAATTAACTGGCGGCCGCCAGATAAATAACTGGCGGCCGCCAGATAATTAACTGGCGGCCGCCAGATAAATAACTGGCGGCCGCCAGATAATTAACTGGCGGCCGCCAGATAATTAACTGGCGGCCGCCAGATAATTATCCGTGTCCTCACGGTTGTTTCATCGCAAAGCATGCAGGGACATAATTCTAGTACATTTTTTTCCAATCGTAAATATCTTGATAATCAGACAGGCGATTGGATTGTAAAAGTCATTGAGTTCTTGACTGACCTAAAATTATCATTGCAGCATGAGCTCAATCCAGGATTTTGTTTCAGAATCTGAGATAAAGTTACCGGATCCCTTTAAATGCGTTTGCATTAAAGGTGGTACCCCCCCCCCCCCCCACAACTCAGTGTTATTTAGGGTAAGCACATGCGTGTTCCCAGCACCCCCCCCCCCCCTTTTTTTTTTAGCATAAGTCCCCTGTGTTAAGTCAATACGGGCAGATCTTTTTCATTGCAAAACTCCAGAGAATCCAAAACTCTGCTGCCAGGCTCTGTTCACTTTGATGTACATGTACGGTATATGTATTGTAATTTGTAGGTTTATTCACACTTTTTTTGTTTTGTTTAATATGTAATTGTTTATCAGTCTATTTTTGTTTGTTATAGCGCTTAGAGATTTTGGTGGTAAGCGCTTTAAAAGTAGCGTTTTTTTTTTATATTTTAATTTTTTGAATTTGTTACGTGCCAGAGAATTTGGGAACACGCATGCGGTACCTCCGTTCCGGAGTGGTGGGGGGGGGGGGTGGGGGTGGTACTACTTTTTCATAGGATGTCAACTTATATGCATTGCATTAAACCTGTTGATATTGATCTCATGGTTATATTTATTTTATAAATAAAATCAAACAACACAACGAGGGTTGTAGATGACTACTAAGCAATCATTACTGTATGTAGGACACTGAGTTGAAGTTATTCATGATTTATTCAAGAGAGGAAGGTCAGACAGAATATTTAACAAGAGAAACATAGAAACAGAGAGAGGCATTGAGAGAGATGTCGACACTTAATGAAAGAGAAAGAGTGATAATAAGGAGAGAGAGAGGGGGAGAGAAAGAGAAAGAGAGAGACGGAGAGGGGTGGGAGAGATAGACAGGGAGAGCAAGAATTAGGTGTGAAGAGGAAGATCAAGAGAATGAAAGATTGAATTTTACAAAATAAATGTACATGTTTCCATGTACCTTTTCTTAATTTATATTATAATGTGAACGATATAGTGATGGTCTTTGCTTAATTTTAGTTTGCATTCTTTCCTCTCGCCTTGTATTCTAATTTATTATTTTAATTTAGTAAATGTTTGTATAAATATAATTTTGATTTCTATCTCTTCCCCTATGTCATAGCCTTGTTCTTGCTCTCCCTTCCTCATGTTAGTCTATCTCTCTTTCTCTCTCTCTGTAATGATAACCCCTCTATCAATCTTTTCTTCATCAACTCTTGATATATTCCTCCTCTTCTCCTTCTCGTTCATCATCACGATCATCATCATCATCTCAAAACTGTATTAATCAATCTACATGTATAAGACTCCTGAGATTGATCAATACAGTTCTAATAATATATGACCATTATGTACAAACAGTAAGAACAATTATTCCAACTTGATGGGCAACAACGTAATCTCCATTTTCTCCTCCTCGTTCAAATATTGGCTTCTTTTTCAATTTTCATTCTTTACTCGTGTTACTTCTCTTTCTCTCTGACTACAGTGTATACTCACAAGAAAGCAGAATCAATGGTTTGACATGAACCAGTCTAGAAAATGAACTAAATTTATTCAAGTATCAAATACATTTTGAATTTCAGACAGCTTTCTCCCAGGAGATGAAACAAATGTCTCCCTAACCAGAAACTGGCAAAATAACTAAATGCCTTCCCCTCTTTGTAGTCTCTCATTATTCTTCCCTCTAGTGATGGAGGGTCCTTATCCAGTAGCACACAAATGTCTCTATACATAGTAGACGGCCATCTCTACATGCCTTTCTCCCCCCCCCCCCCCCCCCCCATCCATCCATCGTCCAGTTCCTCTCTACCTCTCTACCTCGAATGGCTGAACAGTACCCCCAGCGTCAGGGCAGAGAACACCCATAAAATAATGACTTCTCCAAGCTTGAGTCCCCTCCTTGTAGAAAGTCACGTATCACTTCTGTTGTCCATTGTGAAATGAGCTCTCTCGTAGCATCCACGTCATCTTCTGATTCATCGGCCATATAGTGTTTGATGATGCTGCAACTGATAAATAAAAGGAAAAAGACAATCAAATTTAAGTTTGTAACCTGAAGAATAACGGTAACAAAAGAACCCTTATCGCACTAGATCATGGGGAAATATTTTTGTGCTAAAGGGTGACCCCAAAAGGGTGACCCCAAAAAGGTGACCTTACCATCAACTGAACAAAATATCGGTCTGCCAAATTCATATTTTCGGGAAAAAATAGAAGCTCTAACCGACCCCCCCCCCCCCCCCTCTCATTCACCGGCTGGCTGAGTCGATGTGAAATTTTCGGCACGATTTTCAAATTTTAACCCCCCCCCCCCCTCGAAAAATTCCTTCATACGCCCCTGTCATGTAGATCCTCAAGTAGAGCTCATCAATACATAGACTATTATATTCAGATCAAGATCGACAAATCTATCGTTTTCATGGCCTCTTTTACTTTTTTACATTTACTAATTGCCATCACTATCCAACTGTCGGTCATTCTAGTAGATCCTATTCCAATATCAAATATGTATAGTCTATAGGATCTAGACCTATTCATATTTCCTGAGACATAAGTCTCATTTTACTGTAAATTTGGTTAACTTCTACCTAAGACACAAGGCAATCAGTCTATTTAAAATGCACACACATTTAAACATACGGGACTAGATCTAGAGATCTAGGCCTACATTTACTAAAGCTTGACCCGGCCCACTCTCATGCATTACGTCGTATTATCAGCTTTATTCGTCATAAAAATGAATAAACACAAACTGGTTTCTTACCGTACAAACGATACTGGAGTGAAAGAAAATCACTGCAGAATAGCGGATTATGTACAAGATTAAGATGTTGCTTCGATAAGAATCCCGTTGTTTGCAACGGGACAGCTGATCACGGCGAAGGTAAAAATGTACTAGAATTATGTCCCGGCATGCTTTGCGATAAAACAACCGTGAAGACACGGATAATTATCTGGCGGCCGCCAGATAATTAAGTGGCGGCCGCCAGATAATTAACTGGCGGCCGCCAGATAATTTCTCTTAAATTTATTTCGTAGGTGGCACTAATGGGCTTCCGTACATAACACTTACTTTATCAGAAGTCTCTAAGCGCTGTACAATAATGCAGCATAATTACCCTGGCTTTAGCAGTGCAGCTGAACACGCGCGCTGCGTTTCAAGGAACAAATTCCTACCAGGTACCCATTTACTTCACCTGGGTGGAGTGTGGCAAATGTAGATCAATGTCTTGCCAAAGGACATTAGTGCCGCAGCGGGACTCGAACCGCGGACCTAGTGTTCGACAGTCCGGCGACGTATCCACTCGACTACAACACCTCTACTAAAACAGAGGGGAGATGCAAAAGTGGAGGAGTTGAGTTGAGATTTTATTTTTTGTTTTATGTATTAGGCAACGTTTCATGAAATTTGTAATCAATATTCAGGGAGGGCTATGTCTAACCTCCCTGCAAATAACAAGTTACACTAACTTTTATAAGCTTGTGAAATTGTTGCATTTGATTGGCTGAGAGCAAATACGCCATAGAAATTTAGCATTAATTAATTTGTACATTATGGGGGGAGAACTCATTTTTGGGGGGACCCTCGAATATTTGAAAATCGCACCCCCCCCCCCCCCTTGAGCGCCAGTTGAGGGGGCCCATCTTCTCAAAAGGGTAAAATTAACGTGTTTTAACACGTTTTTTTCCCCAGAGGAGGGGGCCCGGGCACCCCGGGCCTCCCCCTGGATCCGCCACTGTGTTGAATGGCATTTCCCGTTGATATCATAATTATTGTGCGTCGAAATTCGAATTACAAGCATTTCAGTGGAAATGACAAAAATGATGTAATATAAATTCATATCAGAATATTTGTAAACACAACAAGAAGTAGACAAAACCATAAAGAAAAATAAGTTTCATAAAGATTTTGTATAAGAAATCTGATGGGTGAGAACAAATTTATAGGTTATTGGTATGCACATTATTTTCAACGTTATTCCAGTATTATAAAAGAAAAGATTTTTTTTTTGTTCCTCTTCTCTCTCTCTCTCTCTCTCTCTCTCTTTCTCTCTCTTTCTCTCTCTTTCTTGTCGGCCGTGAAGAAGTGAACAGCGCCCCCACCAAATACTGGTTGTTGCCACGCCCTTCTATTTGGGTTATTGGTAGATTGGTATATTTATTGGAAAAGGGACATTTTGCATTTTGACAAAATGTTAGCCTATCAATCACACATTGATGACAAAATTAGGGGCTATGTATAATCATGGTAATAAGATAACTATGTTCATTTATCACTTACTGTGCCATAGGCGCTTAAACAGTCTTGTTGCCGCCTGATAAGTAAGTCGTTTTCCTCACCTTATTCTAGTGTATAGCATGATTATGAATTAATACTAAAACTAAACATTATTCATTTCTCATGTCGATCGTGGGTTGTTGTTGTTTTTTGTTTTGTTTTGTTTTGTTTTTGCATTATAAGGCGTGAAAAGGATGAAATCAAATAATTGCCGGGAACAAACCCATAATATATTCCGCTACCAGAGGAGCAATAAACTTCTCATCCGTAAACTGTAAATTGCCCTTTCGACTTTTTAAAAATCATATCTAGTCAGTAGTCACTAAGAAAGAGAATGGCGAAGAATCACTTATATGGCCATGGCACTCTGATAGTGCTTGAGCGTAGTAATTACCCCGAAACAAATCTCCATTGGTCATCGCTGAATGCGTAAAGGTCCCCCTTTTGTTATACGGAACAGCCTAATTTAAATTGTCATTACTCTCTACATTCAGACGACAGGTTGTAATATAGGCCTTTATGAAATTCTTCATGATGGCTTTAAAAAAAATATATATCGAGTCTAACTACATGCTAAATCAAACACCGACAACACCAACAACAACTCATTATAACCAACACTATAACATGAATCTCAAAGTTGAATGTTTACGATCGAGAAACATTTTTAGTCGCTGATAATTATTATATTGTCAGGCAATTAAAATGTTTATTATTATTATTATTATTATTATCACATATAATATTAATATTATTATTATTATTATTATTATTACCATCATTACTATCACTATCATTCATAATGAACATTAAAGGGAAAAGAGAATAAAAGAAATATACAAATACAAAAATATACGACTAAACTAAGCAATTCAAAACTGCTGATTTTATTTACAAATGTCGTAGCACTATTAAAACACCATTGTCTTTCCTTACGGTGTATTTTCATTAAATAATTCAAAATATGTACATCATTGTTTTCGATTGTGAAAAAGGTTACAATTAATAGTCTTTAAAGATAGTATACACAAGTTTGTTTTAACTTAACATAACACAGTGGACCAAAGGCAGAGTTATCTGATTGTGCTTTCAGGTTGTTTGGACCCCAATGCACACAATGTATGCAAGCGAGTTACGATAATGGGGCCTTTTTTTAGCCCACCTGTAGGATGATATAAAAATGAAGAAAAAAAAAAATCATATCCCCCTTTTTTTGTTGGGGGGGGGGGGGGGGTATAGTATTTTTTTTACTCGAATATAGGCCTACATTTAAGCACGTATTAATTATTCACTCTCGAATAGTAAATTGACTATTCGGTGAAAAATGCATTCAGTGTCTTATTAGTAAAATGGTGTCAGATTGTTTTGAAGTACCATAAAAGCAAAAAAGATTACTGTACTCGTATATTATATTTAAACAAAACATGTGTCTTATGCGTACAAATGAGTATAACAAGAAAAACAAAAATATTACAACGTTATGTAGCTGGAAACTGGAGCACTAACAGCGACAAATCAAACCAAAAAATGAAAGTTTCAATATCATGGAAAGAAAAGGATAAACACCATTATTATAACATATTACAACACTCAAAATTGATCACTTATAGATACGGCACTGATTTTTCTTTTTTTTTAATTAGCTTTTGAAATCATATTTGGCAATGTCATTGATAACAACAGAAATATCATAAGGCACTATAATACAATAGAATACAAAACAATTTATATCTCGTGTTAAGTGCTATTCATACTGGCAGATCCCAAATCGCACATCACGCATCTATCTTAGTAACAATATCTTGTACTTTAATTTGGAAACACTCATTTATATGTATACAATTCTCTTTATTTCTGAGTTCACTAAAGATAAAGAATAATACGTACGGTCACAGAAATACAGCATTCCTTTGAATCTTATGATGTGTAATTTGAAATTTTGTCCTATTTGCTACTTTATGAAACCGGTCGATTCTTCCTCGCATTTAATGTTTCCATGTAATCCATAAACCTGTAATCTTTCATAATTTTACACGTATAAATAAGATTTATATTATCGTATTATTCTGGTGTATACTAAAATCAAAATGAAGAGCCACTTATTTTTCCTTATGATAATTGTTGAGTTGAGCTGAGGCCTATAAGTTGTCTCTTTATACAATGGAACCAATATGTGGCTCTCAACTTGTAGATTAGAAAGGGACGATTGCGCCCATGCAGAACAATCATCGAGCGTATATACTTGGCAATAAATAATGTTATATACCTCATTTTAAGATTCTTTACTAATCCTGTCTTCTGATTGGTTGAAAATGCAGTCATGTTCTTAACCATGCCCGCTAATTGAAATTCATAGTCATTTTTCCCGGCTCTACCGGTTTATATCCATTTTCATAGCACTTTTTCCATGGCTGTGAAACGTGACGTCATTTTGCTGCGATCCCCATTTTGGTTTACGTGTAACCGTATAAGTTTGTTTTGTGCGATGACCGATGCGCAATACCGTTAACGGTGTTTGAGTGCAATTCGATTTTGGTCGCTGCATTCAGGCGACGAATCTACCAATCCACGCAGCGCAGACGACGATCGCCATTTTGTGTACTAGTCTCGATCGCAAAATCAGTCTGTGTAAATATGTTGCGAATTTGTGAATTTATAAAGTTACTGTTCATGTTCTACTGTTCTACTGGAGCACAGCTTGTTGGTGATATCATCCTGTACACAAGTTATTGTTGGTGTTAATATTCATGACTTCAAAGAGATGGAAACCTAAATGGGTGAGTCAACATTTTCCTTTTTTCGGTATATAAAATATATATTGACTGCTTTTAATATTCGAGGCATAGTGGTTTCTATAGGGTCTCGGGAAACTCACAACCTGCTATGACCCCGCGGCGCAAGCGCCTTGGGGTCATAGCAGGTTGTGAGTTTCCCTTGACCCTATAGAAACCACTATGCCTCTCAAAGCAGTCAATATATCCTTAATATAAAACCTTTTAATCATGATTTATAACGATGAATGTTATTGCTTTATCAATCACAGCAAAAGAACTACGATGCATGATAAGACGATCTACACTATGGCCACCACATGGACATACATGTACGTTGAAAGGAAGATAACGTTAATAAGGAATAGTATAGTCATGTAAGACAATCCTATATGATTTGCAATATGGACTGATTGTTCATCTTTTTAATGTCTTTGTAAAGAGTTTCAGAGATAGGTGTCACCCGAGATTGTATCCATTACAAGTCTGTATCGTTTGAACTATTCTACACGTTTCGCAGTTGACGACGCAGCACCAGTGAAACCGACACCTGCAATTCTCGCGCTTCTCCGCCAGCACTTCGTGGTATCCTCTTCCACAACACATGATGTCGCATCCTCCGACGTCCATTGATGTGCTGTTACATCGTCGCCCTTCGGTGCCGAGCGAACCCGATTTACGATCAGGCTCGCAGAAGTCGTGGGACTCCATGGAATAGACCAGGTCTTTGATGGTGGGCTGTTTGACCGTTTCGTCTTCGGGGATGAGATTCTCGCCGCTGTTGCCGCCGGTGACTTTGACGGCGCCGTCGAAATAGGATTTGAGGCGGTTGCCGACGTCACGAAATGTTGGCATTTTCTTCCAGCAGGTCTTGAGAGTACAGGAGCCCGAAAGGCCATGGCATTTACATTCACGTCGCATGTGCTTGGCGATGGACTGTGAATGGGAAGAGCGAAAAGGAAAACAAGAATACATAGACTAAAATGTTATTTCATGAGAAATATCAAAGAGACAGAGAATGAAAGGTGAAGAATAGTGTTCAAAAAGATAAATGACCCAATAACCTCATCAAGCCATTCTTAAACATCCATCCTGTCTACCTAATCGCGACGGCCTTCCCTATTAGAGAGTTCGCCGGTTCTATTTCTAAGATTTTACTGGAGAAGTCGATTGGCAGCTTCAAATAAATTTCCTGAAAATTTACGACGCAATCTATTCATGAGCGTGTCACATTGACAGGCCTGAAGCTCTTTATTTTTAATTTAGTGCCCCAAGTTACTCGCTCATCACCTGGACCCCCCCCCCCCTCACTGCTTAACCCAAAACACAACATACATATGCGAACACATCCACAACATCATAAAGCAGCATATTCATACAACTTTTAGGCTCTTAGACATCATTTAAATAATAAACTGATTGAGAACAGCATTTGAAAAAATGTAGAAAATCTGAAATTTAAGGTTACTAGACATATTTTTACTGTTTGGTACTATTTTCATAACAGACAGGTTTTGGATATGTTGTATGCAAATTAAGGGGTCTAAAATAACTAAAATTAAAAACAAGATTTTGAAGGATAAAGAAAAGTAACAGAAATGCGGATAGCGGTCATTGCATTTACTTTTCAAGATGTGGTTTTTCAGTGATTTTGGTCTTAATAATTATAATAATGTAAAAACACTTTATAAGTAAAGAAACTGTGATTTTCTTGAAATACCAATTTAAATATGATTACAATCAAAGTCATGAAGAGCTAGTCCTATAAAACATGGAATAATGCCGCCACGTGAATAATAAGACGACATCAAAAGAGATGTGATGAAATAGGGGTGGGGGCGGGGTGGTGACCCAATCATTTTCTCCGAGCTTTATGTCGTCAAACATTATATGGTTAGGGTTGCAACTGAATTTGTTGTTGTTTATTTTAGGGTTAGGATGAAAATAGTACACAGGTTCTGTTCCCGAGTTGAGGGTGGGAATTCAGATAGTTCAGGGAAATGAATGCGGAGCAGTTATCGCAAGAATATAAGTGCGACCGAAACGGGGGGGGGGGGACCAATATCGGAAGCAGCGTTGTGTCTGAACGCTGTGAAGTTTTTGAGGTCAGGCCATGGATATATTTTCATCTCAATTTCGATGGCGTCGCTAACTTTACACAAACATGTCGACGGACCGTGAAATGTCGCCATAAATCGTCTGCACCGTGAAATCGTGGCCAAGTGACACATTCAACTTTTTCCCATTTTGGTAGACCTTACCGTCTATCGAAATGAAGTATGAATTTAGGTAATGGTTCTTATTTTGATATTACAAATAAACCCGAATCGATGCGATATTCATCTTCTTTGTGATTAATGACACTTCTCTTTGATAAGCTTATTTTTGTTATAACTGTCGATTGATCAAGGTAATGATGATGAAATTATTGATTGAGCTAATCACAAAAACATGAGCACTATGAATTAACATGATGAAAGTGAATTCATACATTTTTAGTATAATATTTTTCTTTTATTTATTAAAATAAAATATATTCAACTTAATTCTCAAAGCGTAGTTTTTGCATAAACGCCAATGCCACTAAAGTATTTTGGTCACCGACCGGATTGGTGCAACGACGTCAAACTTTGAGAGGGGCTTATCATGAAGAGTAGGCTCATATTTGCTGAAAGATCGTTTACCGTGTGACAAAATCTCTCTTAATCTCTATAGTAAGGTGTGTGTGTGTGGGGGGGGGGGGCTTGGGGGAGTAGCCCAACTGTAAAACTATTCCTACCAATCTTCCAGCCTCGTTGTTATGCAAAGTCACCAGCGTTCCTATATCGCTCCTTCGCTTCATGTGTGCATCGACGAACTCCTTGGACTTGGTGTATCCATACTCGACGTTATCACCACACCCTCCCCACACCCAGGCTTCGTTGGTATCCAGTTCGTTCCGCCCACTCGGTAGGTTGGCGCAACCGCACTGGTGTAGCTTGCCCATACTGCAGGCCTGGGTTGCCGCGTAGGTTACCCCCGCTGTGGTGATCGCGTTCACGAATGCTGTCTGTCTCGTATCTGAAAAATTAGGAAGGTAAAAATGGAATTTGATTTAAGTTAAATAATTTCCTCCATGGAAAAGGTAGATAGTTGTGTGGTGTTTAAAAAAGCTGCTCTTATATCTGAATATTCAACACAAGAATCCAAAACATATTTGAACACATCGGAAAATAACTTTTATTCTCTCACTGGCCCTCATCGTTGACAGGTCTAAACGTTACGAGAAATAAGAGAGGGAGAAACAAATGAGAGGGGCATTGCACTTTTTGTCCATCCATCGATGTCGTAATTGAAACATTTTCTGCGTAACACTCAAAATCAGAGTGACAACTCGTTGACCTACACACCCTCGCACCGATTAGTGATTGGGATTTGCTCCAACTTGGGTGATGACAACCACAGAATGATGAGAAAAACGGTGAATTCTTTTCTTTCTCACACACTCTCCTACTCTTCCTTCTTTGTTCTTCTCCTCGTATTCTCCATCTTAACTTTGCTTTCGCCATGTGATAACTTTTCATCTCCAATCACTCTTCCATCCAATCCTCTTACCTGAAAGACTGCGGTCCCTTATTTTATCTTTTTCATTTCCCCATTTTTCTCGCTCTCGCACCATCGGTCTCACAGTGAGGCAAGTCGATGCTTGATGTATGCCCTTTTCAACTTGGCCTTAGAGTAAACATACCTTTTTATGTGAATGAAAACTAAACCCAAACCCCTAAAATAACCAATATGATATATCGCCTTCTCTCTTAAATAAAAAATAGCTAGCTTGTCACCCATTGCCATCATCTCATTTCAGTTTACATATCGACCACATCTAAATTCTAGTACATGTACATCTGATTACTAGAGTCTGGACCAGATAAAATATCAAGTAAATTGAAATGGTATAAAAAATTATGTCCATTCATGTTCATAATTCTATAATACAATTTCCCTCTTTTTTCTCAGTTCAATTCATAATATTATTTTATATCCTTCTATTTGGTGACATAATTATATAACTTGCCTTGGCCTTCCCCACGTACTCTCTGTTGTCGACGCCTTCGCCCATTTTATGTTCGTTTGCTTCTCTGTTTTTCCCACTAAACTATACTCCATCATGTCCTGCTTGATCCTAACCCCCATGCCCCTACACCCACCTCTTACTCCTTTTAAACAAAATCCACAGAAAAATGAAAATCAAACTTATCTTTCGGTAATCTATAGATGTTCCAACCTAGGTCAACATTATTTTTTATCACGTTCTCCATCGTTTCACATTCATTTTCTGCTATAATGTTTTAACGAAACCACAGACGAGTGGTGACAGTAAGAATTCACACCCCCCAAAGTGACTTTAATCCATTAATTAGCATTGTGGTCCCCGAAACACAAATTGTGGTCTTAATTACAACATGGGATCTATCAACAAGACCCTGATATAACCATGGACTCTGAGTAGGTCTATAACAGTGGCCCATTTTCCTCCCGTGTTCCACACTACCACATAGAGTATCTTGAACGCCAATAAGCTATTACACACGGAGTTCGATAAATCAGGGGAAAATAACCATACAGGCCCATTCTGTACTCATGATTATGAAACATTCCATCTTTGCTCATTTATTTGGCGAATATAAGAAAACTATTTTGATCTCTGAGATCTTCTAGCTAAAAAAGTGTCATTATTTTGGAGGCGTGTTGGTCCATCATCCGCTCCCGTTGAAAAATATTATGGCATCGCTCATGCATTAAAGTCTTTTATGATACAATACAGTTTAGATCATATTCATAGAAGATCTTTTGTCTCAAACAAAGACAGAGAGACAGAACAGAGACGGAGAGAGAGAGAGAGAGAGAGAGAGAGAGAGAGAGAGAGAGAGAGAGAGAGAGAGAGAGAGAACAGAAACTGAGAGAGAGAGAGAGAGAGAGAGAGAGAGAGAGAGAGAGAGAGGGGGAGAAGGCTTTAATAAACGCCACATCGTTTCTGAGATTTTCATAATGAACTAATCCCCACGACCACACCTTCTATGACAAAGAATATAATCAATTTAAACATCTCAACAAAGCGAGAATTGAAACTGTCTAAGCCGATGTGAAGACCTGATAGAAGGGCAAAAGCATTAATGACATTTCAGAGATAGAGAGAGCCATGTCAAAATCTTGATTAATGATAACTCATTATTTCTTACAACAAAGATCATGTCTTGTCCAGAAATCATTGATACAAACAAGACGGTCATTCTTGTGAAACTTGATAAATGTATTTTTCCTTCTCATTTGTGTCTGAGCCTCGAAAGGAAAGATGACGACACAACATGGTAACTGTTCTATCTTTGAAGAAAAAGACTTATTGTCGTCTAGAACCCCATCTGTTCTTGTTGTACTGTGAATGATTAATCTTTCTTTTTTTCTCACAATAAATCGAATTTTTCACCTGTCCCTTTCAACTTCCTCTGCATGTCTTTCTATAATTGTTGATGCCAAATAAGAATACAAGAACAACCCAACTGGTAACGTTCTCACAGAAAGATGACATTAATTCCATTTATTGGATTAGATAAACGCGCAAAACGGTTTAACCTTCGTACAACCAAACGTTTCACCATGTTTACGCTGCCATCCATTCAGCTCCTCAACCCGGTAGAGTACATTTTACCGAGTATCTCGCTTTATCGCTCAAGCCTTATTTTACAACAAAACGTAATCCCCTTTGAGTCATTTAAGCTCGAATTGATACATTCTCGAACGCAAAGTATGAAGGAACTAAATTGGTCACTCTTATTTTTGTTTATTTGAGGATTTATACACAATACATGTCTAGACAATATATCTTTGAAAACATCCTTCCTATTAATTTTCTAGAGATCTATCATTCATTAACTTTACCATCTCTAATAAATCGTGATACTTTACATTGTTATTGCTTTATTGTAGGTCTAACTTGAAATCACCTCGTTTGACCTTTATCTTGACTCCCGTCTATTTTGTCCATCACAAGTTCGGAGACTTAACTGAATCTAGTAATCTGTGTAATGATGTAATACACTGTCAACATGGTCACTTGCATTGATCAGTTTTAATTGCAGCTGGAGAGTGCTCCTAAACAGTACGAGCATTGATACTGTTATCATTAAATACCGATTCATTTACAACTAAATCTAACCGTTACTTCCTGCTTTGTAGACATATTCTGGCTGAATTACCACTACCCGCCGAGGGTGGGGGAAGCGAGCATTGGTATATGGATGAAATGCAAGAGAGCAAAGCAACCGATTGGGAAGTGTGTAAGAGAGGGGTTCTGCGATTTCTTTTCTTTCTTCAAGCTCCCCTTGTCTACTCCCCTTTTGCTTCTCTCAATCTCTGTCACGTTCTCTCTTTCTCCCCTTTTCCGCCCATCTCATAGGCGGGGAGGAACGTGCCCTCAAAGCTACGAGATTGATCGGCCCATTTTTTTCCCCTCATCATTATTATACGTCTCAGAGTAGCCCCATCGTGCCCCTTCTACACGTCATCAAGACTTTCCTTTAGTTCTAGATCTAAAAGACACCATGACTATATCTTCCTCTATCCTTTGTTAGTGGTTTCCCTATTATTATCTTGTATCTATTTACCGAAATGTTTAGAGCTTCATTTTATGAGATCATCTCATTCCATGGGTGATTAGACGTTCCCACGGGACAGCTCTATCAATTTCTTTTTACAAACTTTTCCTTTCTTATCGTCGTCGTCTCACTGCGTTCATTTTAAACAGTGGCGTAGTTGCTGGGGACACGGGGGCAAATGCCCCTACCGAATAACGAAAGGGAGAAGAAGAAAAAAAGTTGAGAAAAGAGAGAGAAATGGAAATAGGGAGGACAAATATGGACTAAGTATGATATCTTTTTAAATTTGCATTTCATGTACAGAATAAGAACGGTTCCGCCCCGCCCCTACCTCATCCCATCCTGACGGTACCCCCCTACAATGGCTAGACCCAAGCTACGCCAATGCTTTCAATTGCAGTTTAGCCTTGCTTTAGATACAGGCATCCACCGAACCATAATCGGATAATAGTCATTTAAACTTATTAAATGTAAGTATACCATCAACTCATTAATGTCATCGGTATGTGAAAAGTGTGCGAGACTGTCATGACTCATGATGTATTTCGACCATAAAATTTAAATCTTATGTAATTTAATTTATACATTGTAATGTTCTTTCTTTTTTTCCGTTGTTATCTCATATATCACTCTACTTCTGTCTGTTTGTCTTGAACTGACCGACTGACTGACTGACCCCCTCCCCCTCTCTCTCTCTCTCTCTCTCTCTCTCTCTCTCTCTCTTTCTCTCTCTCTCTCTAACAAAATATGACGAGATGAATCAATGATATTGCAAAAAAGACAAATGGTGTCGGGCTTTTTTACACTGTAGCCTACTTACTTATAAATACTTCAAAAGTGTTTTTAATAATAAGTAAATGTATATTTATACCTAATAACTTCCCTGATACTCTCTTTCTCCCCCACACTATATATCTCGCTCGCTCTCTCTCTCTCTCTCTCTCTCTCTCTCTCTCTCTCTCTCTCTTCCCTCTCTCTCTCTCTCTCTCTCTATCTTTCTCTCTCTCTCTCTCTCTCTCTCTCTCTCTCTCTCTCTCTCTCTCTCTCTCGCTGTCTTGCTCTCATATCACATTACTTCCCATATTTACATTTTCCCTTCTTTTTTCTTCTATATTCTTATTCACTGAAACAGTTCATGGCTAAACCGGTATATCCAGGAATTGTGTCCATTTAAGTTTCTTCTAGGTGGGTTCATGGCTTAAAACGCTTCATCCTTAAATCTGTCAACCCAGAGTCCCTAAAAAACGATGATTTACAAATTCTTGACGCACTACCTTTTTGCGCTTGTCAAAATAATTTACGGATTGTCATAGAAGCTTAAGTTTTGTCTGGACACTAGATATACGGAGAGACGCCATCCTCACGTACTGCGTGTGTCTATAAACGACGAAAGTTTGGAGAAGAATCCGGTTTTCGTTTTAAAGGCCAAATTGGCCTTAAAATGACAATATCCAGTGAAATGTTATTCATTTGAATAATAATAATGAGATTATTGTGATATTGTTAGATGAACTTCGTAAAGTAAATATTAGGTACTTCAAGGAAATAATCGTTTACAATTAAAAAAAATAAAAAAACACAGAAGATGAATTGTGCACATAATTATAGAATGATCAGAGAAGAATTCAGTTTAACAAGAAAATAAGGATGAAGATGAACAGATAGATTAATGAGTTATGAAGAACAAGGATGCAATCAATATTTAAAACATAATACAGCTAAACAAAATGAATACAGACAGCATAGAAATAAAAATAAAACACAGAGGAGAAAGAAATTCAAACAAAAACCTTGTTAGTTTAATAATTCGAAGTAATTTGTTGTTGTTATAGGCAATAAATTATAATTCAAAGAAAATGGGAGCGTCTAACGGAGGAAATAAAAACCGATTAAATGGACGTGGAAGATGACGAAGAACCGAGATCATAAATTCTGGTGGAGATGATTGAGAGTCGCGTGGGAGTTGTCATTGAAATACGTGACATATGATGAATGTTGTTAGTTTTTAACTGGCGTCACTGACAATGTCCTGTAAATTATGATACACTCCATAAGGTATAGGGTTGAGGACATGGTTCATGGGGGAAAGACCGGGGTTGAACAGTTCGAAAACACTTTGCAGAGCGATATTCTCTTTATCTAAAGTGTAGGGATATTATAGAAGACCGTCTATAAAAGATCAGGCGGTACGAAGAGGCATGAGGATGAGAAGGGATGACAGAAGAAGGGGCAGGGAGGAGGTGGGAGGAGGAGGTAGATGGAGGAGGTGTGATGAAGGAGGAGGGGGAGGAGGAGGAGGGGAGGGAAGAGAGACGAAGGAGGAGAGAATGAAGAGAATAGAGAAGTGGAAGATTGGAGACAGCTTAGGAAGAGCAAGAAGAGAAGGAGAAGAGGAAAAAGAAAGTAAAATAGAAAGAGCGGGGCCCGTTCTCATATAAAGTTCCGATTGATCCGGATCAATCGCAAGTCCTCTAATCAATCGCAAGTTTGTAGTCCCCTGTCTCATATGTACATAGTTGTGATTTATACCAATCGTACTTTTTATAAGACAGGTCCCAGGAATATAAAAATAATAATGAGAAAGAGACGAAAGAAGAAAATTGTATGATGAAGGCAAATAAAAGGGAACGAAATGAGGGAAATAAAACAAAGAGAATAAAGGGCAAGATGATGGAAAAATTTAACAACAAATTTATCTTAAGAATATAGGACATTTCTGCATGCGCTTTCCAGGAAATCAAGAGATTGTGGGTATCACCAGAGAAAATGTATCAAATACATTATACATATAAACCTAAGCACTGTCTAGGTCGTTTAAGCTGCAAAAATGGAAAATATACGAGCATTACAAATCATCACGATCTTTACAATAGCGTGACGTGATCTGTTTCTTAAACCAATAACTGTAAAGGATACAGTATATGGTCGTCATTTTTACATCCATCTCTCTCTCTTTATGTAGTTATGAAATTCCACAGCGCTGAGGTAAGAAAGGCAAATTCTGGTGAGAAAAAGGAACTGTGTGTATATTTGGAGAGCTTAATAAAGTATAACTGTGGAATGCCATGTCATCCTGGTGAATTACAGGACAGGGATAGACAGAAAGAGAGGTAAGAGAGGATACCTGATCGAGTGAGCTATCAAAACAGGATTGTGTCGAAATCTTCCCAAAAACTTTCAGGCTCGCAAATTCTTCTCGTTTATCTTTAATGCCTTCTAAAAGCTAATCCTACCGAAAACTGGTGGGTCAGCCCAGACACGAATTCGGGTCTAAAGATTCTTCGATGTCAGTGACCCATATTTTCCATGACCAACCAAAACCTTAGCCAGGAGGGAAAAAGTTGTTCGAGTTATCAACATATTAAATCATTGCCATTTTGCAAGCGTTGGGGAGCGGAACAATAAATCTACCAATGCTTTGTTCGGTGAATGCGGTATTTCTTCGTAGAACTTTTACGCATGAACGTCAGCTGGCACTGGTGCCACAGACTGCCCTATACCCAAAATATGACGACGCAGAAATTATGGTAGTCATGGTTACGAGACGAATGATACCTAACATATTTCGAACATGGTTTGAAGCTTTATACGTTTTATGTTCTCAAACAAGATCTTATACAGGGCCTTTTTTATGCAACATCGATGAAAATTGTGTATGGAATTTGATCTTTTGAGCAATGCCTGTCAGAGAGTTCGTGAAATAGATATAACAGAAGTAACTGGGATTAGATACTTATGTAGATATATAAATAGATAGATAGATGGATGGATGGACTGATAAATAGATAGATGGATGGTATGGACAGACAGATAGATAGATAATAGATAGATACATAGATTGGTAGATAGATAGGTAGGTTGGTAGATAGATAGATAGATAGATAGATAGATAGATAGATTGGTAGATAGATAGGTAGGTTGGTAGATAGATAGATAGATAGATAGATAGATAGATAGATAGATTGATAGATAGATAGATATAGATGGATAAATGAATAGATAGATAGGTGAATAGATAGCTAGAAAATGATGTAGATGGATAAAGAGAGAGACTATAATAATTACAGATTGAAAATTAGACCACAATGGCAAGCAATGGCTTAACAGAATGACGTCATTTCACGGATGATGATCTTAACGAGAGTAGGTTGTGGTATATATAAGTATAGCTGTCGAAGGAAATTGATGAAAAATCTATGTTTATTTTCACCACACAACTATTTTTTAAAGAAGGTATATGTAAAATTGTCGCCTTACGTATATAATCAGTAAGAAATCTGGTAGCTTGGAGGATCACTAAAGCCCTGTAACATCACGGTCATGATGGTAAGATTATTCCACATAGATTAGAGATGGTGCACACATTGTTTGCGAGAAGGAATCCTATGACCACGATACTACTGTTAAGCATGTTGAGACCTTATATCATTATTATCATAATCATTCTTTATGATTTCTATCATCATTATAATTGTTATTGTTAACGTGATATCTTTTAAGAAAACAGATAGAACATGATCCCAAATAATATAGGCCTATTTTAGAAAAGGCAATTTCATAGGATTGTACATCACCTGTTGAAATATCCGAACATTTCAATAACGTATTACGTAATCTAAACTTGGTTTCGATTGGAAATACAAGAAGTTATGGACATTCCCCTTGAATTGATTTCTCGAAAGTCTTTGTGATCGCATCATAGGAAAATTAAACTGAAATGGTCGTCACTCACCATGTCTAATGACTTTGATGAAAGAGTTGTGCATGGTGGTACAATTCCATCGATGATGCCTCAGCTGGAACTGACATTCCAACATCCCGAGCTTCGTTCCACGTACGACCTCCTGGACGATCTCGGGTTCACGGAGGCAGATGTCTCGCTGCTTGCTGCTACCACGGAGCTTCCGTGATCGTCGACAGATTCGATTAGGGTCGAAGTTCAATGGACTTCCTACAGCCCTGAAGGAAATAGATAACGAGAGACAGAGGAGGTAATACATTTGAAATACGATCTGAAAGATACTAAGATTGTTCTTTATTAAACACATATGTTTTTAAAGTTTTTATAGAAGTAACCCAAAACCTTTTTGAATGTGTATGTTATCTACAAATTACAAATAACATTTCACTTTAATCCTTTGAATTTAATTATTCTTTTTCAGCTCCTTCCCTGTTATTATGCCAATGGCAATCTTTTTCCCAGATTTTAATTTTATGATTACTTAGGGTGAATTTGGGAAATTGGCATTTTAACAATTTACGAATAATGTGCTTGAACCTCTGTGCCATCATCAGTTCCGATTATCATCATGGATTATATTACGAGGACAAGCGCATAGTGCCCGTTGAATTGTGTTACTTCAAATAAAATCTCCACATGTGTATTCTCTTGCCCGGCCTTAATGACATTGACCATCAATGTTTGACATTCCATACTTGTCTCTTCCCAAATGACCACCATAAAACCAGTTTTACAAACAAAAGATCTGACGTGTGTATCGCAAGGAAGTTACATAATCCTCCCATTCTCCCTATCCCAATCTAAAATTAGGAAATTCTTTTTCAAAAGGGGCAGTCGAAGAAGTCTATTTTCCTTGATGCCATACTCCAATAATGATAATCAATACCGTTGAAACTGGGCAAACATATTTCTTAATGCTGCAAGTGCGGAAGTTATTGCTGTTAAATAATAGTCTTACAGTTAAGCTGTAATTACATGTTTTTGTATTAGAACACAACTTGTGCCCGGTCATTAGATCTGAAGCAAGCGTTTTTGCTATTGCACATGAAGATTTTATTCAGTAACCCTAACACTCACCTTCTTCTTTTCATCTTAAAAGATTGAAAGGGCTGACAAGTCTTTTTTTTTTATTAATCTAAGATGGTTTCTAAGTTAAATCTTATTAATTTATTTATTTATTCAAATATGTTTATTCAGATAACAAGATCAGTTTCTATTCACTAGTTTACATCTTGGTCCTATTTTTCTTTTAAATGAGCTTATCAACATTAGTAAAAAATAAATAAATAAAAAAATATTGAATACATTAATAAGAAACAGACAGGAGAAATCAAGATACCACAACATATGAAAAATACAAGAAATAAAACGTAATTAAAATAATTAATTTTAAATATTACAAGCATATTATGACCTTAGATAAAACTTCATATTGATATCATAATATACAGTAACTACGGGAAAAGCAAGGCAGTCTAAGATGGTTTGCAAAATATTTCTTCGCTGTGACTATTATATATATCGGATGAGCAGGCAAGAAAGAACGAGAAGTTGAGAAGCAGGAAAGATGCTCCTAGTCCTATTCCCCTCTTCCTATTTTTTTCACGACGTTTTAATGACCACAAATTGGCTGCTGGATGCTCGGAAACAATGAAGAGGGGTGTCGTAAAACGGGACTATAAACGAGCCGCTTGTCCCGTCTTCGATGAGCTGTTAATTACTCATGGACGAATTATCTCTTTAATGACATATTCACAGCCTTTCAAAAGTCATGAGTCACTTTGAGAAAGCAATCACAATTTTCGACGGTTACGTAATTTATGCCCTCCCTATTGCCTCTACATAAAGTCATTCTCGGAGCAGTTACAGGACTACGTAGAGAATTAGGACACGTGTGTCGATTACAATAAAAAAAAAAAAGTGATTACTTTTGCATTTACGAAATGGGCCATATTTCATCAATCTTTTTATCGCTAACAGTATATGAAAATTGATAAGCTACTAAAATCCTTATATTTTATTGGCTATGGGCAGTTTTGTCCAATCTGTGACGGTTGTTTTAAACAAGTTTTATGTCAACTAAGTCTTGCTAAAGTACAAAGGATCTTTATTTCATTATGCATGAGTTACTCCATCAGAATATTTGTATTTTACTCTAGTAAAATGTAAAATGTGTCTTTGTGAAGAACACTATAGTTGTAGCCAAGTATCATTCGTATTGCGTAATCATAGCATTTCCATATTTCCCTATACCACCCACAGATTTCATGATATTATGTAATACTTATTTTCTAAGTTGATTATACTTGTAAAACGATATATTTTCATAACAGTTGTTACAACCATAACTTCGCGTTCGATTTAGAAACGAACAAAGATTTGGATGTGAATTCCTTCGAGAAAGATTACTTTGTTGCGGATTTGTGATGAAATGGAACCAATTCCACTCTTGGAGACCTTTAACCCCTATCATAAAGACACGGTGGTTCATTTTTGATTATTACTTGGGGGTTCTCACACCTCCCTGAATGTAAAACGACTGCTCAAAAATGGAGAGGCATAATTTTTTTTCTCAATTACCCCCAACGTCATAAAGAGGCCGTTCCTAACAAAGGGGGAAATCAGGACTAGAGAATGCCAAGAAAGGACCGGGGCACAATGAAAACGATACCTTTTCAAAAATATTAGCAAATGTCAACTCTCACTCCTCAAAATCACTCTCCCATTTTGTAAAAAGTGACAAATGACTCGGGGCGAGCCGTCCACCGTGTACGGTTAACCTGTTTCAGTGGTTTAGCAGTAGTTTTTTTCCTTTCGGCTGGAGTAGGACTTTATCACACACACAAACGCCGAAGTTTTTGAACTTGAACTTCCAGCGTGCGTATGGGTGGTTTAAAGGTAAGATTACGGCCTTGCTTCTTCTTTGTGAGTAGGTGCTTGGTTGGATCATATTATAATGGAAAATAAATGCCCAGGGGTGATGATTAGCTTTGAAAATCATCAACGTTTTGGTGTGGAGACGGGCAGGAATGCGGGATCTATCTTTCATGCCGTCGACCGTGATAGTCCGAATGTTAGCATGTGATATAATGTTACCAAGTAATGAAGATGTATAGGCATACCTGACAATGCTTTACAATTTGATACATTAAGGTGATACAAGCCACCAATAAGAATAGCAACCTCCCTCACACTTTCCCAAAACTTAGCAGCTCGGACTTACAATCTGGCTGTGCGTGTAAAACGGGGAATTCCTGTTTAATATCATAAAAGAGATGCTGAATTATATTATGCGGCATACGATGTATCAATAAGTAATGTAAACTGTTCATCCACCAAAAGAGTTGAAAAGAGGACAATAAATATTGTTGTATCTATGATAAGACTAAAACACACCGAATATATGTTTTTCAACATGACATTTTAGGTAATAATGGCCAATTTTGTTTGTTTGCTAGCTCTGTCTTCTCACATTTGAAAAATGAACAATTAAAACCAACCGATGCAAACTTCAGTACAGTACTACTATCATCATCATGAAGATAATGAAACCTGTCTGAAACTTCCTAGCGTTATTTTAGAGCATTGAAAGATCGATGCATGCTCCATTCAACGACTTCAAATTTTCTCTTGAAATTTTAGTTACATTAGTTCAACATGAATCAAAGCGGAGACTTTCTTGTATACCTAAACATTCTTTGGTATCGTTATTATGTTGCAAAGAAACTATTAATAATCACATCTCTCAAATACTCTAATCATAATCATAAAGGAAAGTAGAGTCGTGGTTATCCTAAGAAACGGATTTCCTCGGTCAGTGTTGCCAATTTAGAGCAACAATCACATCACAATCACTTTGACCGACATATTACTCAGCGATAATGAGTTCAACATCACCTATTCATAAAATTGCAATTCAATTTCGACAATTTTTGCTCCTTTTTTCTAGGTGACAAAGAAATATAATCATATTCTGTCAACATGCGCGTAGGAGTGTAGAGTAGTTTCTTTTGTCTGTTCCTTTGTATATCATTTATATATATGCTTCGATCAGATTTTTATTAATTATTATTAATGGCATCAGCAGGTTGATTTAAAGAAAATGTCTGTTAATGCTGTTTTGAAAACAATTTCAGAATTGGAAGAGATGTGAAAGGGGTTAATAAAGAAGGAATGATGACAAGAGTGAAAGGGAGCAAGAGAGAGGTGGAATATAGAGAGGAGAGAGAAAGAGAAAGAGAAAGAGAGAGAGAGAGAGAGAGAGAGAGAAAAGGAGAAAAGAAGAGATGAAGAGAATACGAGACATAGCTAATAGTAATGAAATAATTATTCCGCCTTTTGCATCAATCATTCACGACGATCATGGTCTGTATGTACTTTTTTTCAAAACTATTAGCCTGGACGACTGTGTTTTTTAAAAATTAATTGCTAAACAGGGCCTCATGGAAGACCAACAAATTGTTTATATGTGCCACCCTCTATAAATATCAGAAATAAATAAATAAATAAATTTAACATGAGTTGAGGAGTTGTTGTCCTTCTATTTCAGCGTATTTTGACCTTCTCCCAAAGGTCTAATACAAAACGACAATATCAAATTGAGTAGGTTTCGAATGGTCACCATGTTTATCCTTTTCAATAGTTATCATGAAAGTCTAAACTATTGTAGGAAATGGAAATCCATATCTCATCACTATTCTATTAGTAAATATTATTCACCGCCATATTTCAAAATCATGTCTTTCACTTAACTGACTGAGTCACGTGGGAAAGGAAATCAATGGGCTTAAAGGTCCTACAGACCAGTGGAGACACAGATCATATCAAAATTACATTTCTCTGAAATAGATCTCAGTGATTATAGAGGGAAGAAGAAAAGTTTAAATAGGAAGTGAATACCATCGCATAAAGCATTAAATGACACATCGTTTTCATTGTTATAATTTTGTAATTTATATACAAGGGTTTATTTGAAATTATTATCTTCCATGAGACATTATAATGACCTCAGGAGAATATTGTTTCCGATGACGAATTTCGAATCATAAGGTAAATAATGTTTATGGCTATTAAAATGTTACTGCTTCGAACTTACGACCCACGTGATCGTCTTTATCAAAATTAATAACTAACAAAATAAAAAATAAAATGTTTTGGTGTTCCAAGAGGAGTATGTCGTATATAAAGAAAATACAAAAGTCATGTGTGACTGGTAAGAAAACTTAACATGTCCTATAGCTTCAAGACTACTTGAAGAAAGTACTTATTATTAGGGTCATTCTTCTATGACGATGCGTACATACTATATTATACTTGAGTGTTGAAAGATAATTGAAATTCAATTGTACTCCCGCCTTCAGCAATTCGGAAGGAGTGACGCGTGTATCGGGTAAAATCATGAGAAAATATAGTTTGTATCACTTGTGCTTCGACTCCTATGCACATACAATGCGTCTAGAATATATTTGTATACATTTAATCACAAAAGTCGACATCCAGAGAATAAATAAGTTCCATTTTCACTAATTTGCATGTTGCTATGCAATTTGAATTGTTAATGTTTTTATTTTAAACATGTATATACATATGCAATTCAGCATGTTACCTGAAAAACCATTTTTAATTGAAATGAATGGAATTGAGGGTGAAGGAAGACGTGAACTTACCACCAAAGACCAATGATGTGGGGTGGTAGAACGAGAAAGATGACGAGACCAATAGCTAAACGTGTCCACTCCATCTTGTAATACTCCAATAAATATCGTCCAGCGATTTAATAAGGAGCTTCACAAATCTCCAATTGTCTACTTTGCGCTTTATCTTCAAGCTTTGTCCTACCCTTCTCGCGGTTGCTGCATGGTATGTCGATTGGTGCCAAACGTAAAATGTTGGTACCCCTCCAAAATATCAAAAAGGATCTCTCATCGACGTGTTGGTAATATAGTTTGTTACAAGATAACGTTCGGAAAGAAAGTGAAGAAATGCTGGTGTCCTTTCACTCCAAAATTAGTTACACCCCGTGGTGGTGTGGAAATTTTTCTATATTTTCTCTTTTTGTTTTATTTTCTTTC
The DNA here is from genome assembly GCF_000002235.5 of Strongylocentrotus purpuratus. Taxonomy (NCBI): domain Eukaryota; kingdom Metazoa; phylum Echinodermata; class Echinoidea; order Camarodonta; family Strongylocentrotidae; genus Strongylocentrotus; species Strongylocentrotus purpuratus. The sequence goes on along the minus strand of NW_022145613.1, from coordinate 36,765,485 downwards.
AGATGAGGGGTAGGGGTTAAAGGTCAAAGGGGAAGATGCTCTTTTTGTGACCTTGTTAAACAAGGACCTTGATGGGGATCTTTTTACCACCTAGAGGTTTTTGCGGTTGGAATTAGATTTAGGTTTTTTGAACGGGAAGGGACGCCACCAAATTACGATGAGAAAGTTATGAACGGCGTTATTACTTGTCCTTTTTCCCCTATAGGCTATGTTAAAGTTTGTTGCAATCTTCTCTCCCCTCTCTCCCTTTCTGTCGGCCGTAATGAGTCGAAATCGGATAAGCCAATTCAGTGCTTACGCGTCCTTTCAGAGTTTATTGTAACGAATACATTGCACATCATTCAGTAATCCATTAATGTGTTTTATGTTCATTGAAGCAAACTGTATCGAATGATGGCTTCGGTTTATGACTGTGACGCATCAAGGTTGCAAAGTGGTCAAACTTCTTCGCAGGCACTGACCACACTACGCAATATCCCACAAGATTCAGCAAAAGAATTAGAACACATTGAGCCAGAAATTTAGGCAATTAATTGGAAAGCGTGTTAAACTAATCAAAATTAACAGTGGGTTGACGATATAACAAGAAAATGTAGTTTTGCACAAAAAAATGTAACCCTCGTCGTTCGCTGTTTCCACTGAGAGAAGTGAGCGTCAGATTTGATATGACTCCATAAAAAGTCAGGAAAAGAGAAAGGTGAAATGCTTTGCAATCCCAGTATCATTCCCTCCAGGCAAGCACGCATTTATTACCAAATTCTAAGTAATTCAATTTTTTAAAATTCAAATAACAGTTTGTTTCGTATTGCGTTTCAATCAACACCATTCTACTACCACAAACGAGGGGAGGAGCAACAAATTTCTCGCTATCAGTATATCACTGTGCCAAGTTTCACATGTGTTCAATGGAACCCACATAGAACAAACGGAACTCTACAACTTTAAGATGCACAATGTTAAGTGTTTCCTTTGTCCGGGGCCTGTAAAAGTTTTTTTCTAAGCAACGATCTGAATCTTCAAGAATGCCAGTAGAGATGAAAAGAAGATGTTATATGAAATTTGTTGCTACTTCAAACTGGAGCATAACTGTTTCATGAATATTGTTTTGTCAGATCTATTAACAAGTCCCTCCTCTTTCACAGAATACCCTCCGAGAAATCATTCGGTGAACAATAATGCAGACACCAGATTGATAAAAGAACCGAAGGAACTGAGATAGAATTTCTTATTTTTACTTTTTCATGGAACCATCACAAGCTTATATCTCTAGAGATGAACGATAATATCTCTTAGAATCAGTTCAGCAAGAAGCGCGTTCCAGCTTTGTTTCCAAACATAGATGAATCCATCCGCATAAGTTTGTATTATCGAAGTACTCGATTTGAAGCTTGTTCTTTTGTCGGGCCTTCCCCCAATGGAAGCTTTACTACACCATGTCGTTGAGAAGCAGGTAATTTTCACACTCAACAGGAGTACTGAGTGAATGGAAAGTGTATTTCTCAATGAAAAAATTGAAACAAAGTCCTGGCGGAATCGACGTTGAAGGCGACGTCGAACAAAACGTTGGTATCGCAGACGAATAAGACGCTGTATAGATGAGAAAACCCTCTCAGTAAAAACGGACAAACTAAATCCCAACAGATTCTGAAAACTTTGAATAGATGATCGGAAGTTGGAGACCACGTAAGGTTTCCCTCTCTGAAACTTTGAGATTCTGAGAATTTCTTAAAAGTTTGCCAAGCGAGATCGCGAATGCTAGTCCAAAGCTTTCAGTCTTGTTCACTCACGTGGAGAATGATTACCCAATTTAACACAAAAATCGTGATAAACCCTAGACGACTTGGTTGGCTAAACGAGCACTGTTATTAGACCTTAAAACGATATCTTTCTTTGTCGAATCTTGGTGTTTTAGTAACTGTCTTCAGTGTCTGGTGCTGGAAGCACTGATGACTTTGCGATTTGAACAATAGTATTTCCCTTCTCTTATTGATGTGACACCGTCTGCATGGTGGACCCTCTCACCTTCTCATGTTGTCGCTCAGATACGTCATCAATGTCTGCTCCTTTTTTTAGAGAGAGAAACTATTACATCTCTTTGATTTTCTTCCGAGTCAAATCCAGTCCCATCTATTCTCTGTATTGGTCCACAATGTCTGTAGACAATGCGAGCTAGTCCAAATCTCGATGATAGAACCCAACTATCTTAGCTTTACTCCACGAGTCCTTGCTTCTCAACTAAAGCCTTTGGAATCGGTGCGTCTAAGGACGATGGATTGTCCAGTTTATGGTCGTGGCTTCATGCCTATGCAAACCAGTCAAGCAAGATCTCTTTACCTTTATTGTTCCAATCGTAAACAAGATAAAAAAAAACAAGTCCCTTCCGGTAATATTTTCCTTCTTTAAACTAGGCCAGCGACTTATAGTATACTCGTCATGATTTTATGAGTTTCTCCCTAGAATTAGCTGTATGAAACAAAACTAAAAAAGAGAGACTTGGTATTGGGAGTAAAGAGGGTTTCGATTTTGTGATGATTTAGAGCTTGCAGCCGCCTGAGATGATTTACTTAGGGTAGAGAAAGGCACTCGCGACTGACTCCGGAAAATACTTGTGGAATGATTTAGGAGTATGTCTTCCACTGTACATCAGCACCACGAAGAAAAAAGTACTCAACAGGACTGGTACATCGTCAACATGCGAGCGAATTTATCATGAAATTCAGAAGAGTTAAAAGGATTTTATGAAAACACAATGTTCTAACAAAGAGTTATATACATCTCACCCATTTTTGTATTAGTTCCTAGATATTGTTAGGAAGAAAAAATGTTATATCTATATATTACATTTCTCTAGGTGCAATTTCTACAACATTATCACAATATTCAAGAACAAGCTGTTTGCCAGAAAATGTAACTCTTTCAATTGTCTATCTATATCTTTCTAACGGACTTTTCAATGAAAAGGGTAAATTAACGCATTGCATGATTCCAAGACCCCTGTAGCATAAAGACTTACAATAATGATGTAATCTCCCCCAAATCAAATTTTTCCCCTTCAAATGTAACTTTACAATAAATAGTAGCATACAATTAATTCGTGTTGTAGATACATATAATGCAAGGCAAGGTACAATGATACTTGCAGCAAAGGTTGGAGGTGCAATAGATTTTCTACCATTGACTTGAAGTCGGTTTTTATGTTACATCTATAGGGCCCTGTTCTAGTTTGTAAAGTTGGAAAGGAGATATAGATAGAGAGAGAGAGAGAGAGAGAGAGAGAGAGAGAGAGAGAGAGAGGGGGGGGAGAGAGAGAGAGAGAGAGAGAGGAAGAGGGAAGAAGGGGGAGGGATGTATATATATATATATATATATATATACCACCCA
>NW_022145613.1:36587104-36757104 GCF_000002235.5 Strongylocentrotus purpuratus | reverse complement strand
ATATTCAAACGTCCGGATAAATTTTCACCAAGCGACTACCCTCTCGTGCCCGTCCATCAACGTTTCCGTTTCCGTGCGAGCGAGTGAAGTGAGCAAGCAAAATTTTATGGCGACATGTACCAATTGTGCTTATTTTAAATTCCATTTATAGCGTTTTCAAGTCATTATATAAGTGCAGAGGATAACATTAACAAGGATAACACCTGACTGCCCAAATTGGTGATTGCCCGAATTTTTGTTTGCTTTAAGACAGATGGCCGCCATCCATTTCCAGCCATTTCCTGCGTTCTAACATTTATCTCTTTAGTTCAATGAAAAAATATATACATAATCCGTTATTCTTTCTTGTATGCTTTGTATTGTAGACATGATTTGCTATTTATGAAATCCTTTTGTAAAAATGTATAACTTTGTAATTGTTATTAGAACGCAGAAATAAAAGCAATCAAACCGAGGGACGGTCAGGTCTATGATTGGCTGAATGGGGCCCTAATGGGGCGCAATTTGAAACGGGGGGGGGGGCGTTTTGGAGGGCCAGTGAACATGCTGAATTGAAGTTGAATAATGGCAAGTCTCTTTTCCAGACATGTTAACGGTAGCAGATTTATATAAATAATGGCGTGAAGGCATAATAACTGGAATTCTGACTAGAATAGTTTTCTGGGGACATGTCGGGACAGCCGTATGAATGACACCACGTGACCACGTTATGACACACGGTCCCTAAGGAATAAAGCGGATACTGAGGGGAGACTTGATCACTAGCTCATAGTCTGCGCCCAAGGCGTTAGAGTTTACGTTATGTTGTAAGTCATGTCCGATCATCGTCCGTTATTTTTAACTTTGCCCAGTCATTTTGGGGAGGTCCAACGAGTCAAATTTTATAATAATGTACAAGATATTGAAAATAATCTGGAACAACAGTTGACAGTGGTATTGATCTGGGTCACTTCTCAAATTCCACGCACCCCCGCCCCCCCCCCCCCCCCCCTCTCACTCTCCTCCTCCTCCTCCTCATCTCCCTCCCTCCCTCCCTCCCTCAACCCTCCCTCCCTCCTCGGTCCCTCCTTCACAGCTCTCTCTCTCTCTAATTATATTTTTCTTTTGTATTATGATGCATCTAATACAATTCGAGAACAAATATATGTACATAATTATGTATAATGCAACAAAAGAAGCCGATTTTTGTATTTTATTTGTCTTTATCGGGCAATATTACAAAATAAATCTCTTACGGTTACGGGTCATTCATTCAACAATGGGTTATGTCCTTGGGCATGTAGCCCTAAGCTCTACATCGGCGCTAGGAACCTGACATGCGCCAATTGAAATGTTACAACACATGCTAGTGAGTGTTAATCGTCTTTAGTCAGTTACCTGACCATCTCGTGGGTTGAGAAAAGTGCAACTAAGGACATGAGTAAAAAGAAGATGGGCGACTATTAGACCATTAAGCAGTAGCCATCACTAATTAGCGCTGTGTATAGTGAGACCATGCTCACTGAAGCCAATGACGAGTTAGACAATGATAATAATAATCCGGAAAGAGCATTCCGAATAGTTGTCAGACTTGAACTGATTATCACCTGTGGATATTATTATAAAGCATTGGTAGGTAATGGAAGCTATAACTTCAAAAAAAAAATTATATAAGTTTTTTTCTATTCTTTGATAAACAATGATCATGAAATTTTGATCTTTTTAAAAACAATTTTAAAGAAAAGCCGATGTAAGCCTAAAATTCATTCCAGAGTCCCTTCTGTTAACGTTCGTGTTTATACAAATAATCTAGAAGCAAAGTAATATCAACTTCCTTTTATAAACTTGTGTTGCAAGGACTCTGTGTCTTATAAACAGCTGTGATTGGTTTTCATTAATCTACCATTAACTTAAGTTTGTTTTCAATTGTAGTTCCGTATAAAACAATTGTAATATTGTGATTGACTAGAAGAATTGTGGTCAATTGAGATCGAGTCAATCGCAACACTTACAAGACAAGACTGAAAATTTAAGAAAATTTTTAAAATCTAAAATGAGGAAAACTTACCTGAAACAACAAAAGAATCTCCTTCGATGCCATTAATAGATTAATAGATAGAAATTTAAGTGAAATTGATGCAGTTTGGAGATGAATACAAATAAGACATATTATAAGCGTCGATTAAGGGGGAGGGTGAGAGGGCGTCGATTGAGGGGGGGAGGGAGAGGGCGTTGGGGGAGAGTGATATAAAGGCAAACTAATATCCGATCCATCTATGCTGCGTTTGCGCGATCTTATTTACTGGAAGGACTATAATAATAACATATGGCGCAAATACTGTCTAGCAAGTGGTTTCGAAAAGCATGAAAGTGCAAAGAGACCGCAACATTGGCAACAATGCCTATTGTTGTGATCCGAAAAATGAAATTGTCATCTTGGCTTCATTCAGCCCTGAAATAGAACACACGAAACCGTCACACGAGTCACCTAATCTATTTACATCATTTTATGTTATAATCATGCCCTTCTTACAAGCAATATCAAATTGTGTTTTGGAATCATGCTCACGTTCTAATTTCCATTTTCTGTCATTTCCTTGCTATAATGTCCTGTGTGTACTGTCATTTTGTGCTTTTCTTTATATTTTGTGTTTTTTGTAATAATTGCTTGCTCCTAATACTACAACCTCTTCTTCTACTACTACCGTAACCACTTCTATAACAGCGACAACACCACCACCAACAACAACAAATACTACTTCTACTAGTCCTATTTCTTCTACTACTACTACTACTACTACTAGTACTACTACTACTACTACTACTACTACTACTACTACTACTACTACTACTACTACTACTACTACTACTACTACTACTACTACTATACTACTACTCATACTCCTACTCATACTCCTATACTACTACTACTACTACTACTACTTCTACTTCTATACTACTACTTCTATCCCGCATTATATCCCAGCTAGCTCTGCAACTATTTCTCCGGCTGTTCCTTTCAAAGTCATATAGAGGCATTCAAAAAGACTCGTTCCAGATTTTGGATGGATTCAATAAAATAATTTGTAAGGCGATCGATTTGCATTTCAGAATTTCTTTTGATCGTTTTATCTCATTCCAAAATCAGATTTCAAGTCGTAGGCGATCTGCCATATAGTGGCTACCCAGATTGAATGGCTATGGAAAGCCTCCTTCGCCAAACTTGATTTAAATAACCAGCAAAATGAACTTCTTCAACCTTTTCAAAAAGACGTTTACATTTTTTTTTAAAATTAAACAAATCTTAGCATCAGATCGCATAATTATGGCTAATTCGATTGTCTCTGTTAATTCATTTCAAATGATTTTAGCTCTCTGTCATTTCAGTTAAATTTACTCCATAATCCTATCTATACATTCTTAAAGCGCACTTTCAGACGCAAACATCTGTAGTGGTGATGATATTTTATTAGTTTTATCAAAATAATTGAACTTAATAAAATGCATATAATACATTACGACATGCGTGATTTCATCAAAATAAATTATTGTGTATTCTTTGCTACAAAATAGTTTTTGACTTTTTTTGTTTGTTTCATGATATCAGACGCCCTTGCGATTGTTTAGACTGCTGCGTTTGGCACTGTTGGCCCGCCATATAACTAAAAAGGTTTCCCACTCTCTCTCGCTCGTCAATTAGCTCAATTCCGATGTTTTTCGTCACACTCACTATCCATTAGACTGCGGTAAGTATATGAATACTATCAGGTATAGATGGTCTGCTGATATCTGGCTATGTGAAGGGGTAGCAGGTCCACAAATTGGCATATATGTGTCTCATATCCCGCCCCACCCACCCACCCCACCTCCCCCCCCCCCCCCCCCCAAAAAAATAATAATAATAGTCAACCCGAAATCCCGCTTGCAACCTTTTCTTGACATGCTGTATCGTTTCAGAAAAATGTGAGAATCCTGATTATTCTGCCTTTTAGATATGTCTTTCAGACCCCGCCCCCCCCCCTTGCTATATTAGAACACGAGGAGAAGAATATATGGTGAGATAGCGGGGAAGATTGATGGTTAAAAGTCCAATGATCAATCAGCAGCACTCAGCGGCAAAACGATGTGTATTTATATGAATAATTTTAAACCATAGCCATAGAAAAGGACTGCAAACGGTTTATCTGAAATATGTGGAGCGATAATTATTCATAATTAAGATTTTAGAAAAAGATTTTTAACATGTTGGTGATCAAGGGGAATGGGTCTCCAGCTGCTTCAGCACCGTTATCCTGTCGATTTGTCCACGGCAATAAATCTAATTTGCATCAAATAATCATATGTGTTTATAATGTTACAACTAATGAGGTGTAAGCAGACATACAAAATATGTCACAGTATGATCTTCTTGCACTATGCGCGGATGCTTTACAGTTTATGTAGGGAAGGGGCGATGAAAAAAAATCCTGTTGATTTATATGGGTCTCAACACATGTTGGGAGCATCAAAGTTACAGACATTTATGTGTTAACCACCCAGAACTTGAGCGAATGAAGAAACAATAGCATAAAATCTAGTTGTCCAATAGGAGTAGAGATTAACTACAGACATTACTTTCGTTATTTGGTCCGATAGATTTTTTCTTCTTCAATATGTTCGTTAAAATCCAATGAACCCCCTGCATATTCCTTTAAAGAGTGTAAAAAAGTGAAATAATTATGTGACAACGAAACATCCAGATTGTTTTCTTACTTGGGCAGTGATGGCGCCATTGCAAAAATAAAACGTTAGCCGAACCGTCAGACAAGTCTACGAACTTGAACTATATGGGAGAAGAGTGGAAAAAATCTCGGATTAATAAAATTCTCTTTGTTTAGGGATGTTTCTGGAGTCAATTCCATCGCGATTTTACGGCTCGTTTAATCAACTTTCATGGGTAGTCGAATTTCTAGTGGACTTCTAGAGAAATGAGTAGTTGAGGGAAGGTTTTATGAGAGGTGGTAGGTCATTGTAGTTTGGAGAGGGTGGATTGGGCCGAGAGGTGCATGGTGGAAGATGTGTTGGATGAACTCTGAGAAAATAGCGATTTAAAAGCGTGAAATAGGGGTGAAAGTTCAACAAGGAGAGTTTAGAGCACATTTATCTTTTCTTCGGCAAGTTCAGGGGAAGGCTGACAAAGAGGGGGGGGGGGGGGGGGCGAAAGAACATGTGAATATCTAGAAGAAATATATATGTATGTATTTAACATTCTACATAAGAGTAAGAGTATTCAATAGAGAATATATATATATATATATATATAAGGAACAAATAAGAGAATAAGAACATGGAGAAGGGAAATTAAGAAAACGGGGAGAAAAAAGGATACGGGGGAGAAAAGAAAGAAAATGGAGAAAGAAGAAGAAGAGAAAGAAGAAGAAGAAGAAGAAGAAGAAGAAGAAGAAGAAGAAGGAAAAAAGGAAGAAGAAGAAAAGGAGGAGAAGAAAAAGAGGAAAAAGAAGAAGAAAAGAAGAAAGCAAAACAGAGAAAACAGAAAGGAAAAAGAACGAAAAAAGAAAGAAACAAAAGGAAGAAACAAAGAAAGAAACAAAGAAACGAAGAAAGAATAACATAGAAGGAGAAGAAAGAATAACAGAGAAAGAGAGGAGTGTGAAGAAAAAGAGCAGGAAAGAAAGGTGAAGATGTAGGACACAAAAGTAGAGAGCTTTAGTCTACAATAAATTTTCCCACGACCACGACGACCGTCCGGTTCAACAATTATATTTTCATATGATTTTCAATTTGTTCTCTTCATTTTTCACGTCATGCCGTAAATGCCGCACACGCGTCCTAAAACCTCATATCTGACGCTAATACGAGCCAGCAAGGAACAATTTTGTGTCAAATACACGAAATTAATCGGTCATAATAGACCCATTTGGCTACTTGAAATGTATTCCATATGTGAAAGGGAAAGGGGGATGTCTACAGGGAGAAGAACGGGTATCACTATCATAAAAATCTCGAATAACGACCGCGTCGCAAAAAAAAAAAAAACAGAAAGAAAGAAAATATAATAAAAAAACAGCCTAACACCCCAAAAAATGTTTGCACTTTGGGAATATTTGTAACATAGAAAATAGAGAAGAAATGGTATTCGATTAAACTACTTGAACAAATAAAGAACAGTATCAATGTTATTGCGGTCCATTTTTAAAGCAGCACAATTGGTATAATAATACTCAAAGTTTTGAATAACAAACGATATGGGTGTCCTACTAAGTCCCACTAATTGCGGTAGACAGAATGCCCTCTAAAACTCAGAGCTGCATTGGCGGGCTTCTTTCGATTTTTAACTCCTTTTGATCAGACTTTCAGAAATTATTCTTACATTGAAAATAAGTCCTTGTCAAGATTGCTGTAGCTTCCAATTAATTTCATATTCGAAATAAATGACTTAAAACCGTTACGTAATGTTTAATATTTCCTGTTATTAAAAATCGAAATCAAAAATCCTTTAAAAAATTTGACGTTACTCATGCATTTCTTCTGTAAAACCAAATTTACTCAGTCTCAATTTATAATCATTATTTTGAATAATATGGATTGCATTTTTGTATTCATCTCTTGGTAAAAATTCATCATAATAACTCTAAACGTCTGGAAGGGAGCGTCTAAGCAAGATTTAGGATTTAGAACAGGAAAGAAAGAAAGGGGTTTTACTAGCCTCAGGCGACTTGTCGTTTAATCCGTCATGTTTTCTCTACAAGGCTTCTGTTCTTCAAATCCGACCAACCTCTCTCGATATCTTTAGATCTGATCTTGACCCTGACTTACTCAACTTCCAGCTTTCCATCCAGATCATTTTTTTTTTAATAAGAAGGAGGGGTCGCGCAAATGAGGGAAGCTTCCAATAGACCCCTCCCCCTCTCCCCATAACAAAAAAGGGTGTCGTGGGACTCTAGTATCTTTCGCGGAACATCACAATTGACCAGAGGTCCACAAACCATAATGTGTATGACCATGTTTTCGGCCTCGTGGACCGAAATTCTTCAGGCCTCTCGTAAGCCTTCGGTCTCGAGGACCGTCGGTCAAGTGGGCTGTGGTCTGGGGTTCCCCTAACTGAACAAGAGCAGTAGGTAGTTGGTAATAATAATGCCAGACATGTGTATCAATTTAAATGAACGAATCATACTTAAACGCTCTTACAACCCTACTGGTTTAAAAGATAAATAATTCTTTCATTCTTTCATTGGGCGGATTCCACATCACCTTTGTTCTGAAGCGTTTTAAATAGCTCATGGCATATACAACACGTTATCGAATATGATCTGCTTATTATCAGTTAATAGGACCTGCCTAATACCCTATACAAATGAAATGTGCCATTAACACGAGTACATTGTTCTGCTATGGGTGAAATTTATTTGTAAGAATGGTTCTGAGATCGGAAACCAAAATATAAAGCCAAGAAATCCTTTTGTTAAAATATTTGAAAACAATTAGCAATTTTTTTTCTTCTTCTAGTAAATTAGATTACATTCAAGACAATACTGATTTGCAAATGATTTTGATTTGATTTATTTTAAAAAGAATATCTTATGACCCCTCCCTTGTTTACAGGTTTGTTGAAAGTTAATGCGATAATCCATGTTTATTGTGACTGATAGAATAACGTTAAACGTAAAATACCCTTCTTGAACAGTATCTATCAAAATAAGTTTCATATTGTACCTAATATCTCTTAATTCTTGATTTGCAATAACTAAATGATACAGTCACGCTCTATAGTAAGGCTGATGAGTCTAGTGTGTTGTTATGTGCCCTTTCACAGACCTTGGAAATTCCCAAGATGATATGCATTGTCTGAAGGACTGTACAGAACTTGTAAGACCTAGGTGAGAACAAAAAAACAAATTGAGAGAGCTAGAGAGTTAGGTCTAGAAAGCATGGAAGAGGGTCAGATTATGAAAAGGGAGATATGAATAGAGAGACAGGGTGTGTGGAAGAAGAGAAGGGAAGAGAAGAGAGAAGAGAGAGAGAGAGAGAGAGATAGGCAGAGAAAGAGAGAGGGGCGTTTGGCGGAGGTGTAGATGGGAGGGGGCTATCAGAGCGGGAGAGAGGGAAGGGTGAGGGATAGAGAAGGAGAGAGAAAGTAAATGAAAAGCTCGAAAGAGATGGGAAAGATAGAAAGAGAGAGAGAGAGATTGAGGGAGGGAGAATGAAAGAAGGAGAAAGAGATGAAGAATGAGACAGAGAGAGACATAAAGAGAGAGGTAGAGAAGACAGGAGATTTTTGTATCAATCAGCATTCACACAACGGAAGACGAGACCCGCTCGAGACTCGTTGTCCAAATAGAGTCACTATCACAGCGCCTCAATGCAGGCGACACAACAATCCTTTTCTCCAAGGTATTTTCCCGCGTAAAACCCTGTAATGTAGACAACAACATCATTAAGGCTAGACTCTGATATGAATTGAGGAAACTTCGGATGCAATATACTGCAAAGCTTACAGGGAGACCATGTCAGTTTCAAGATTCATAATATTGCACATTTTGGCTGTCAAAAAGCTTGTTAGAAGCTCTTAGTCTTACACATAATAAATTCATTTCGTAGCCATCACGAAACCTAACAACAAATGAAAATACAAATCGAATGCCCTAGTTAATTTCTATTAATGCAATTAATGAAACAATTCACAACGCCTGCAGATTAAAGAAACATAATGTAAAAGCATCTAGTAATAAATCTTTACCATATTGATAGACCAGAAGATAATAGTTGTAGGTTTGGATATTGGAAACAAGATATTCACTTCTGAATATTATTTTAAAATATGCGCAATATGCAATTTATAATTGTTACGTTAAGAAGATTGTTAATAGTTCTGTTTACTACCCACATACTTTGTTTTTTGAATGCAAGTCGTTGCTAAGATTATTTTTAAGATATGAATGTGTTAGCAAAGAAAATAATACTAAGCTGGAAGAATCGTTGAATGTACTTTAATCTTTAGCCTATGTTATGTTTCACTCAATCATTGAGTTATTAATGTACAAATGTATGACTATTATGGAAATAAAAACCTCGCTTGAGGATAAGAGAAAAAAATATTGATAGAGTTGTTGGGGGTTACACAACTGCTAACACAACACAATCAACAATAATTCTATAAACAAAGCAAAACAAAATAACAACAAAAAGATTCGAGATTGCCAAAAGTCTCTCAACTTTGGTTGTACGTGATGCAATTGACTATTTGGTGCTAGAAGTAGTTGTATTTTCTGTTATCACTCTTTTTTTCTTAATTTCAAAGGTGTACCTGCCATCTGCTCTACCGGAGGACAGAGAAACGACAGGTGTGCCTCTATCACACGCAGGACACACCCGGTGCAAGTGTGCGACACCATGCTGCTTGAACCTCCGACCTTCCACCTCTGATGACCTACCTAACCACAGGGCCTCTCTAAAAGTGCATGGCTCCTCTACTAGCATTAATGTAGACGGTGAAGTCGGGCAGATTTCATTTATTGCGCAGACCACACACACATAACTTGTAACATCCATTATCTTTAAAGGTTAGGCACAATCTCCAAAAGTTTGCTATCACAATTTTACCTTGATTACCTTATGCAGTATCTATATTTTTGTATATAAATGTTGATGGTTTTCATACTGATCGCAGTTTAGTAGGTATATCACATTACGATATGATGCCCCTTTGATACCGCTAAACATAAGGCACATACAAAACACTTTAAGTTATTATATAAAGCAATTTGTCTGACCATCCAAACATGGGTCCGACATTCAAACCCAATTTATCTTCGTACTAACCAAAAAGAAGAGAGCATTTTTTGTATATTCCTTTATCACTAATGTGCTATGAGAACGAACGTCAAGTGAGCATATCAGCAGTATAGAGTAACAAATCTGTATAGTAATTTTGTTATTGTTTTTGATAAGAGTTATATGGGCACGTAGTTTTAGTAATTTTTTTGTTCAAATTTGGGTCAAAGAGGTAAACATCTTTTTATTTTTTTTTTAAAAACAAGATCTTGTTCAAATAAATTATGCAAACCATCTGCATCTTCATGCGGAATTCAAGAAAATGAATGGTTTTACGACGTTACCTATATTGAAATTGGATGTAAAAAAATTAAAATGGTTTTATACTTGTATTATTTTGATTTTTAACGAAGGTAAATTAAACAATTTCACAAACTCTTGATTCCGTAATAATTTTATTTATAAACCTAGACTTCCCAAATCATTTAAAGGTGTCATTAAGTCTTTCCAAACTTTATTAATGGTTATAGGATAATTCTTTACTAAAAAGGAAAATTATTTCGAAGTTTGGGTTTTAGTTATTTCAAAACATATTCTGCCTTTTAATACATAAGTGGCACCTTGTGAATTCGCTAAATTGATCTTGTTTTTGTAGAAATTTGAGAATCCTTTTATCAAATGTAATTGTTGCAAATGAGATTAGGAAATACCTGAGTGCGAAGTTCGAGAAGGAAAAAGATATTGTCGTTCTAAATAAAATCGTGTGTGGCAAGATTTGGGCAACAGCTAGCAGGTGGGAAGAAATGTTTTTTCTTTCGTCTATTTCCTTTTTATTCTACATATTTCTTGTCTTGGTCGTCATGTTCATCTCAGGTCATTTTTACTTTTCTTCAGCAGATTCTGCTGAAGATGTTTTTGCTTTGTTCTAACTCGAAATGTCTTTAGTCTTCTGTTTGCCTCGCGATCTTTCTCCCTCTTCCATATAATTACTTTCTGAGAAGCTAAAAAAAAAGTGCTCTAATAACGCTCCTTTTTGTTACCTTACACTTTTTGTATACTTCTCACCCCTTTTGTTTTCTTTTCACGAAACTTTTCTGAACCTCAATCAGGGAAAAATCGTAACATATAGTTTGTATAGGAATTCATATATTTGATTTGATATACGAATTTCATTCATATTCAGCTTTATTGGTATACAAGTTCTATCTTATATCATGTATATGAATTCATTGACAATAATTGTGAAAATATTCATAACTTGGATAGTGCGCGAAGGGCTTGAGATCCCCACCCCCCCCCCCCCCCGCCCCCGCCCCTCCTCTCCGACGCCATTCAATTCAGTTTGGACAAACAAGACAAGGAATGATCATAGTATAATTTTGTCTTACAACATGAAACACATCCCTCAAACGTCATTGATTTGTCATCAGAAACAAGTCATTGTGTAGTCGTGTATCTTTTTGCTCTATCCCCGTAATTACTGAAAGGTCAATGGACTGGGACTTCCCCCGATTACGTAATCCATGTACTCCGAACCCGTCTATCATAACTCCATTAAATGTTGTGCAAGCCGCGGAGCCAGGCGTTTTATCGAGAAATATATTCCACCAAAATTTAACTGCACCAACTCAGTGGTCCATCACAACAATTGCAAAATGGGAGAAACTCGTTCTGATGGTGATATAACGTTAGACTATGTTTCTTTGGTGTTACCATGCAAAGATAAATTAATCAACAAATTTAAACTATAAAAAATTGAAAAAGAAATATATTATGGAACATTAATCCCACCCCAAAAAAATCCGATGTCCGCCCGCTCGGTCCCTCCACTTCCTCCCATTTCATCCATGTAATAGGACAACTGCTTCCTACCATACAGACACAGACCCCCCCCCCCCCTCCCGAACCAAAAATCATCCATCTTTGGGGTTAGTGTTAGGGTTGCTTGGCTTTGATGTGCTCACCTAATATGGTATCAACTAGAGAGTTGATACCAATATTACAATCTCTGAACAAAAAGTACAAATTGCATGAGATTTTATTGGAATCTACTGGCATAATGACTCTAGATCTATGTTTGATCTTTCATCGCCTTGTCACGTGACAAGGTATATCCGCGTAAATCGAACCCTTCTCCGGTGACTCCCTGCTCGTTAAACGACAAATGACGAATTAAAACTTTGGCTGAGAACGACTCCATTCTAGGCGATTCTTGTGGAAAATTTAAGGACGACCGGAGCCGGAAACCCAGACAATGTTTTGCTCTGTAGCTGTAGATAGAGACGAGCTGAGAATGAGATAAGTACGTGTAGGAGGTGACCAACTTTTCCGAAAAGTATTTGTTCATGAATTGGAATGGTAAAGACGAAACAGTAACGGGACCTCCCATGGACCGACAGCCTACGAGACCGGTGGACAGCGAGACCGACATGCCAGTAGAACGACTCATTGTCGGTCTGACGAATACTCAAAGGAGCTGTCAGAATGCCCGTGAAAATATAGATCTCGTTGGCAGTCGGTCTCCTTCACCATGGACCTACTTGGTGGACTTACTACGAAGTAGGTCCATGCTCTCACGCTCATAAACCTTATTTTATTCCTCTTGGGCTGTTGTTCTCGTGAGCCATCGGCCGTAGGGTATACCCAGGCGCGGATCCAGGATTTCTTAGGGGAGGGGGCCCAACTTTTTTTTTTTTTGCTCCCGAAAATTTGAAAATCGCGCCGGCCGAAAAGTCGCTCAGTGGGGGGGGGGGGGGGGGGGGGGGGGGGGGGGTACAGAGCACAATTTTTTTTTTTTTTTTTTTGCTCCCGAAAATTTGAAAAACGCGCCGGCCAAAAATTCGCTCAGTGGGGGGGGGGGGGGGGGGGGGGGGGGGGGGGGGGGGGGGGTAGTGAGCACATTTTTTTTTTTATTTGATCCTCAAAATTTTTTCAATTTGCACCCCCCCCCCTTGAGCGCCAGGGGGGGGGGGCCCAACCCCCAAAAATCGTAAAAATCACGTGATTTTACATGATTTTTTTCTCAAGGGGGGGGGCCCCGGGCCCCCCCCCTGGATCCGCCACTGGGTATACCAGACAATAAATGTGTCATTAGTAATTTCATTGAACAAAGAAATTACAATTATTTTTAAGTAAGAAACTGATACTCAGAAATTAAATGTTACTCAAAGTTCATGTAATTCTCAAATACCAACAAAATTATTGTAATGAATAGCTTTTAAGAGATCTCGAGAGTTGAGACTAAAATTGATTGCATGGCTTAAAAATTTGGTTCACGCTAGGCCTATGACTTCGATAACAGGGATTGAAATATTCAGCGGTCCCATTTCTCTAACTTTAACAAATACTTTTACAAATATTTGCCTTTTGCTGACTATACGCCCTCTTGAATTAGTTTAATCAGTTAAATGTTCTTTCGTCGTCATGTAATTGTTTACGTCTTCTTGTGTCTAGTCATTACGTGTTTTAATAAATGTTTTCTCTATTGGCCGCTATTCTTCTTTGATTGTTTATGTATTCATACTCTATTCCTAATCATTATTATCTGAGGAGTCCACAATTTACAAGCTCTGCTCTCCCGGGACCTCTCCATTTCCTCAAAATATAAATGCAGTTAAATATGTACTTTTCGTCTTCCTCAAATTTATAAATTATTGTTAAGATTTGTTAATTATAAATAAATGTGACAATGTTTTGTATACATTTTACATTGTATTCGTTACTATGTATTGTATTTTGTTGAAAATGAAAAAAAATCAAAATGGAATGAAATGAAACACGGGGCTAGAACAGACCGCTACTAGGCTTTTACCATATTGTGTGGTCCCATTGCATTCACTAATCCGCGATTTAACGGAATTTAACTTATTCTTTTCTTTTTCTTTCTCAAACGTTTGAGCAATCGATCGTCACCACTTGAAAGCAGACCGAAGCGAGAAATTAGTTTTTAAACCTCTGTCAATCGACCAATCAATATATGAATCACAGTAAGAGCATAGTCGCGGTTTAGTGCAGTGGATAGAATTGGTGTTGATGATGTTGTTATTGAATGAATTGAAGGCCTACTTTATATCCTTCATTTGGCATTGAGCTTTGCATCCGTAATCATGTATCCCCCCCCCCCCCCCCAGCCTCCGGGAGCGGAGGGACCAATGGCTTCCGTTGCGTCGTTTGTATTTTTTTCTTCGATTGAAAGTTTCGAATGTTTACGTGATATAAAGTTATTATTATTGTTATAAGTATTATTATCATTATTATTTTTTACTACTACTACTACTACTACTACTACTACTACTACTACTACTACTACTACTACTACTAATACTAATACTAATACTACTACTACTACTACTACTTATACCACTACTACTACTACTACTATTACTACTACTACTACTACTCCTTCTACTACTTCTACCACTACTTCCACTACCACTGCTACTACTACTACTACTAATGATAATAATACTTCTTCTTCCTTTTATTCTCCTTCTCCTTCTTTTTCTTCTTTTTCTTCTTCTGTTTCTGCAGTTTCTCTTAGCCATTTAGAGATACTTCTTAATACCCTCTACTCCTACTTGTATGCAGGGTTTTATCCACTACCTCTGATTCTGTCTCCTCCTTTTTCTCAATCTTACCTTTTCATTTTCCGCTCCCTCAGAACGAATCAACTTGTTTATCAGTGCTCTTCTTCATGATCTCTTGGAAAAAACAACCGATTCATCCCTCCCTCGATAAATACTTGATGAAGACATCACTATCCAATCTACAATACAAACAAAACTCAAATCAAAGTGGGTAAAATTCCCCTTAAAAGGATCAATTCTAAAGCAAAGGGAGGTAAAAGGACAGTTGGTAAGTAGCGCGCTTTTTACGACGTTTTATACAAAAAAACTTCCCTATCATTCGATGTTCTGGTCAAAATTATTGCATTATGTGTCTGGACAATAACCCACTGTACCTATTTAAGGAGCTTTAGCTGGTTTAGAATTAATAAATTAGATTATCAACAAAGGTGACAGAAGAGGAGAATTCCCCAGGTTGGATGTGCAGTTCGTTGACACCCCCATGTAATCATCACGGTTAAGAATTAATCAGAGGTTGCATGACATGGAGGACCAAGAGAAGTTGGCAGAGTTTCGATGTTTTGGAAGCGATAGCTCACTTGACAAAAAAACTGCTTAAATAACTTACAATTTAAAGATGGATTAGCCTTTATTGTTGTTCTTATTGAAGAAGGAAAAGTAAATGGGGTGAGGTAGGTTTAGATGTGACTATAAATACCGCGAGATTTATGTTGCGTAGAAGCTGTTTGTTGAGAATCTGCAAGGCTATTACACGTGTTGAGATTCGATGACCTTTTGACAGTAGTTTAGTACAAATTTATAGTAGTGATACAAGATTGCGGGTTCATTCAAACAACCATGACACATATATCAACATTCTGTTTTGCGAAAGGAAAAAGTACAAAATGTGACGAATTAATTTTTTTAATACTGACATTATCGATTCTTGAATCTTGCGAGGAACTATCGAAAAATCTTAAATGGAAGGACTCTATATTTAAAATGGTTAAATTTATACACATTTTTTAGCAATTTTTTTTTACATTTGTTCTTTTTCTTATTTCCTTGCACATCACCACTTTTCTAAGTTAAGCAAAGATACATATAGTTGACAAGTTTCGCATGGGTAATTGATAAAGTACAAACAAATATTTCACGAGATTCCTCGGGTCATCTTCTCCACAGGACGGGCTTTCGTTTCATGTCTGCTGCCAGCTCTCGCTAATACTTGCATTTTAGTTTCCTATTTCTATGATTCCCCGTTCCGGCTTCAACATAATATTCCAATAGATATATAAAATGAACGAATAATAAAAAGGTTATTTTCATTATTGTTTCTATTTGGTAGTTTTCGACTTATTCATAATCAGAAGCTCTCAACTTTTATGAAATTGTATTTTTTTTTATTTGCTGAAAAATGAATTATTCTTTCATTAAAAAAATAAAAAATAAATAAATAAATAAATTAATTAATTAATTAAAAAAAAAAAAAAAAAAAATTAAATCTGAGCGGAAGCAACCAATAAGCAGGGCCGTAGCCAGAGATTGATGTTTGGAGGGGCACATACATGTAATCGATCGACGTCCTGGGGAGGGGTCTAAAACAGTTCAACCGATCTTGGAATTTGTTGGGGGGGGGCATGTGCCCCCCCCCCCCCCCCCGTGGCTACGTGCCTGCGAATTAGCGAAACCAATCAGTGATAGCTTGAGAGAAACCGACAGTAAAACTGTATATTATATTTGAAACACAATATCACTAATACCGTGTGATATATTCCAACCTTTCAAACATTCACTTATAAGTTTTTTCTTCTGATTTTCAGTCTATACTCAGGCCAACCAATGATTCAGAAGCCATTAAAGCTTTCGTGAATTCCGGTCTTCAACATTAAAGCATAGGTACATTATATAGCCCGCCTACAACATGACAAAAGAAGAAGTCCCGTGTCATGTACTAACATGTTGGACACATTATGAGTCATCAATGGATTAACATAGCGGCTCAGGTTCTCCAATACTTCTTTTAAAAAAATTCCCAAGAAAATACCCCCATTCAAGATCAATCTTTCTCGCCCTCCCAGATCAATAAACCGTCGGTATCACACACTTGATGATCGGGTATTGGGGTGTCTTTAGGCCAGCTCATCGTTCATTTATCCTTCCCTCTCACCCTCGGATCATTTGACAGAGTGAAAGAAAACAGAAAGAAAAGAGTAGCTAGATCGCCGGACAATGCTACTGAAAGCGGCAATAAAGAAGTAAAATCAACTACTTTGACTAATCCGTATAATCCATTATTAGGACCACCGTGTGTCAGTCGTGTTTGTAACTGATATCTTCACCGCAATGGTCGCATGCTGTTGCGTGTAGTTCAAGGAGTTTTAAAACTCCTTGTGTAGATCGATACAGGATTGAAGTTGCCAGGGCCAGCATATTGCTGGGAAATATTACCGTTGTAACATTTCCATGGTTTCAAGAAGAACCCAGATCAGGGAAATTCCCTGATTAGATGGAGAAGGGGCGTATATGGACGTTATCTACCAATTAAGATGTTGGCAAAACAAACACATACGCAGGAGCGAAGACACCGGGAGATGGTGCAGCCCCCCACATATTTTCATAGTTCTGTATTTGCCTATGCGAGTAATTACGCCCCCCCCCTCCCCTCCCCTCCCTCTCTTCTTGCTCTATAGATGGATCAACTTATTTACACACGCATACAAATCAATGACAAGCCTACACATCACGCAAATATTTACATGTAATTAATTCCTGAAACAACAGATCCTGTTTTTTAAATCTCGTTACATCGTTATACTCAATTAAGTCAAGAAGTTGCCTTAATCAATAGGCCATTATCGTAATGTAACTGGATTCATAATTAACTACCTCGATTACTAATTATTTCATTCACCTGTTAAGAATAATTGTATTTCAATAATCAGAATGCAAATTGCATATATTACGTGTTGTTAGATATAGGACAAGCAATTATGTTAGTCCTACCTAGCAACAAATAATTCTGACTATTGAGACACATTTATTCGTAACAGTTGAAAGAAATCATTCATATCGAGGCGTTTCATAAAGGCATATGCGTAAATTATATTATGTGAATGATAATCATGTTGCATTCGGTTGAAAAAATTCAAGACCACTCATACAAACACAAATGTAGGTATATCAGTACGTACATGGCTCATACAAACCATAATAACTCTATTGAATTGTTAAATTATTTAAAGAAAAGAAAAACAATACTAGACTAGACAGGGAAAGGTCAAACAAGGTGCTTTTTAAAAAAGTTCTATAAAGATATTTGGGTTTGAATAGGCCTAGGCTATTTAAAATTGGAGAGTGAAGAGTTAACCAGAAGCACACACTGTCAATGAATTAACATCGGGTCTTCAATTATTGCATATCTGAAGTCTCCTTCATTTTGTTGGAAATTTAAACATAAGAATCGAAGTATTTCTTTGATAATAACGTCATGATGACGATTCACGAAAAAATCAAAGAGGATAGAGACAATACCTAAAGGTTCTTCTACTCCTGGAGCGGACAAAAAGACACTCTTCGTAATGGGCTAGTTCTTCCGCCGCTGGTCCGTTGTTCAAAGACGCGCGCGTTAAAGTGGGGGATGTTTTGTGTCGGTCGGCTCTTTGCGTGGGTCGCCGTTTTGATATGGCTTTTGTTGCCAGGTCTTTATCCGGATAAAGTTAAGTAAAGGCCTACAATAGCTTTTGTGTGGGCTGGGAAATAGCAAAGTTTAATTTAAAAAGGTTAATTAAGTGGTTAGGGAGATTTAAGGCTCGTGCGTGGTTCTTTCTTACATTGTTAAATTATCCTTTATTTGATTTTGATTGGGATATCTTGTAAGTTGACAGGGTGGGTAAGAAGGGAAAGCAATGAGAGATATAAGAACAGGAATGGGGATATGCGGGAAATATGGGTCTGTATGTATTAAAGATGGATGTGGGCGTGTGGGAGGGGAAGAGGTGGGGGTAGATAGAAGCAGAAAGGCAAGAGGAAAGATACTGGCACCGAGAAAAGGGGAGGAAAGTATGTATAACGAATAAAAGCTAGAATATTGTGCGGACAAGGACAAGTTTAAGCTACGTTGAAAGATGAAAACAACAACCACAATTTTTTAAAAGAAATTATACCATTTTGTTTTGTCCTTCATTCGAAATGTACGAAATCGAACGATTATGGGTTGACTTATTTATAGCACATCTATATCATAGGCAATGATATTAAGTGACGTCTCTATAACAATTAAGAACCGTCGGGAGAAAAAAAATCGACAAGTTTGCGCTTATGTAGTACACATGGAGCAAAGTCCCCTTTAATGATGATAGTCTGCCATAATTTGAAGAAAAAAAAACAACATTTGTCTGCCATAATTTGAAGAAAAAAAATAACATAGAAATATTGTTTTTTTCTTTTCTTTTCAAAACTGTCAAATTTGCCGATAATTTAAAGAAAATGTAGAAAAGAATTGAAATGGAGGGGTATCGCATCCGTCCCTCTGGGACTGGGGACCCCTTACTCGATCGTAATAAAACTTCAGCTTTTCCATATTTATTCATTGCTGCTGAATACCCAGAATAAACAAATAATTTGAACTTCTTTAATAGTTCCATCATTGCCTGAATCAGAGATTTCCCTTTACTTTCTCTCGATCATGAAGTTTGAAGGTGCTCCACGGCTGGGCTGACAAGGAAACACCCTCAATATCCGAGTCTGATTGTGGTCACATATAGGCCATAATTGCTTAATAGTGTAATACGGTAATTTGTGTGTGGAGAACCTCCCGGCTGGTGTAATTGTGGTCAGGGAAAATAATGAAAAAAGGTTGTATTACTTCAGACCAATTAGAATAGTTGAGGATACTAATATCTTTTAAATAAAAGATAGTTTCCGTTGGTTAATGCCGTTGTCATTGCCCAAATAACCTCGATTCTTTTACGCTGTCTGACAAAAATATGTTTAGAATGATTGTTGAATCGCTTATTGCAGATGGTTTGACAGCTTGCTCGCTATTACTTCTACTATTACTCAATTCTTCGTCTCTAATTTAAGTTCTTACTTTTTGTTACTGTCGCTCTTCTTCTTTAAAATGTTGTTCCTTCGTATGCATAAAATCTTATGCACGGTTATGCAATATCTATAGCATTTTATTTTGGACTGTATACGCGGGACTCAGCTTTTTTTTCCTTTTTTTTTTCTTTTTTTTTTGGGGGGGGGGGACGTATCCCCCATAGATAATATTTCCGAAAGGCGTACCTATACAATTGAAAACAAATTGATGTATTTTATCGCAAAATTACTTTTTGCATGTTCTTTCGAAATTTATCTCTTGCTAAAACTATACGACTCTCTTGAGAGAATCTTTAGAATTTACAGCACTTATTGGTCATAATTTTTAACTGGTTTTTCATTGCAGATAAACAACTGACAGATTTTAGTTTTTCACAAAGAAAATGGAGTATACTAAATATAAAAAGAATAATGTACGAGAAGTTTTTTGAAATTGATGACTTTGAAATATTGTACAAACATTTGAAATACCAACATGAAACATTTGAAATACCAACAACGAACCACTGACTATCCCGGTCGATTGGAAACGGAAATGCGCCATGGAATAAAAGAACGTTTTTACATAGAAATGTTCCCTCAAAGTACTCTTAATTGTTAGTAGCCAATTAGGACGTTGTCCCTTTCTTTTGATAAGTAATCCTAACTTCCTCTTGATATCAAAAGTAAGGTTTAAATAACCGATAAAGAATCGATAGGCTGGGAGTGGTTGGTGTTCCAGTCATTGTCTTTGCTATCGACTTTTGTCCACGTTGTATTCCGTCTTTACATTAACTGAAACTCGCTTTCTCGTCATGTCGCGTGCCCCATATTAAAAGTGTTCAGAAGCTTTGTGAGCAACTATGATTATGTTAAATGTAAATTAAATAATTGTTTTAGGTGATGATTATAAATTAGGTGAACTTCGAGGAAATTTGTACTTACACTGAGGAGATATAAGTAGATATTGTACAATTCACAGAATTGTAAGCGATGACGGTTTACTAACCCCAAACATGCCGAACAGGCGTAAATAGACAAAATGAAAAATAGATTAATGAATGCTTATATATTTATATGATGTCAAACCATGAAGGAATTACCAAATTAAAGACTAGAGGAATGAATCAAACCATTGCCAAATAAAAAAGTGCATTTTTATTATGATTTCATTCATTTTTCTGTTTGGGAAAATTATGTATTAAAAGTGAAGTGATAAACAACGTTAGAAATGCGTATTTGTTTTTCTTAATGTAATTTGCTCTTGTAATGTAGAACATCTTATGTGATGAAATGTTGTTTGTTTGATTGTCAGTCATCATGAATTAATCGCTTGAACAACAAAAATTGTATACTTCATTATTATTATTATTCATTATTATTCATAAAATCGCCAAAAGCTATGCGATTTATTTAAGATGCGATCATACTTTCACATACTGTAATAAGATACTAACGAAGTCGCAGAGAGGTATTAACATCCGAGTTTAATGAGGCCAGTGCCTAGATAATGTGACATCATTATATCACAGACGAGATTTATAATCGGTGTCATGTCTTATTTTCATCAGGAAGAGCTCAATTGTCTAGTGGATGCTATTTTACGACCTCGCACAAATTTGAAGAAATCGTGCAGGAAAAATATAAAAAATAGAACGTCGATGAAACGAGAATGAAGATGATACAGCACTTTTAATTTTCACCAGGCCTTCTCCTTCCTATACTTCAATCTATTCTCATATACCAAGGACGAAGTCTATCTATATGTGCAAAGGATCAAGCCACATAATGAGCTTACAGCATTTATAGTGTGTACAAATTGCAATGCTAAATTACCGTTATCAAAGTTCCTCATACAGAACAAGAAGTGTCAAATTATAGCCCTTACCGTGATATCTACAATTTTACTCGGGGATTTCTTTTAGTATTTTGTCAACGCGAAGAGCTGTTAAAACAGATTTGATGTCACTTTGTGATAATTTAACTTTCATAGACATTTTATTTTTTCATGTTAAAATGACAAATAATACATTTTCCCTCAAACATGTAAAGAAGTCTACGGAATTGTCTTTCACATTACCTGTTAATGCGTCTACCTGCTGGACATATTTTTTGTCATTTTTGTTCTCATATTTTGTTCAGGTGTTTGAGTCAATGTCAGTTCTCTCCCACGTGATCTATTAAAGGAAACATGAAATATCACTCTCATAAAACTCACCGCGATGAGAAGGCAATAACCAAGCAGAACAATGAACTCTCCAATACATACATTCAAGATATAGGAAATCCGACTTTTCCAAGAACTGTTTCCTCTTTTATATAGTTTTACAGTTCATTTCCTTCTGACGCAAAGGTAAAATCAGACATTGATAAGAAACGAAGTCAGTCAATATGGAGGCAGATATAGATTAAAAAAGCTTGTGTTTAAGAAACGCGGAATAGACTAAAGACAAGTTTTTTGTTGCCACTTGAATGTAACATTAATCATCTGTATTATGCAAATTTAAATAATGTAGCACCAATTTTGAAGAAAAGTGATCAGATAAAACATATTGAGGTGTATAGGATTTGTATATAATGAATTTAACATGGGGGAGATGGAAACATTCGAAATGCAGTATGTATAGATTTTTGAAGTTATCAGCGTTTAAAATCAACTCAGTGAGTTCTTAAATCATGTTATCATTTTTATTCGTTGATATATTTTAGTAAAATATCATCCAAAATTCATGTAATAATGGTATGCCATATAAAACTTTACGTATCACTTATAATCTGAATGTAATAGGCCTATGTGAATCAGTATCAATTCATTTAATAAATGTTGTCTTTAATGATCTTATACTGATTCATAGATTATTCTTGATAAATATCTCAAATGAATACTGCATGAATTTTGATATCACGAACTTGAGGTTAAATTTTGAATATCTTCTCATGTCCTTTGTAGATTTTGTTTTGTAATGGACCGCTTATCTTTTCAATTAATTTCGCCGTACTGTTAAGAAAGGTATAGCCTTACATTATGTATCCATTCCTCGCGAAGCCCTTCTCAATTACCAAGGTATACTATTGGAACATATTTTACAAGATTAAACAAAAATTGTGATATATCATGTTCTTGTCGTCGTGGGGGATTGCATTTCATATTGTCAAATCACATTTCATCCTGAGCGTCTGACATAGCATATTTCACTTGAATTGTATAACTCAGAATGACTTAATGCCCAAACATTTCATCGTTATGAACAAGGAACAAAATTTACTTTGACAAATACCCTACTTATTCGGTGCATTATGATAAAGGTGACGGCCAAAATACAAGGGAGTATTTAAAGATGGTGTACTTAAAAGTTGGAAAGAAAAATCCAGAGGTTGATTAAGAATCGTTTACAGTTTCATCACAAACAAAGCCATGCTATTGTGTGATCGTGTGAACTTGCGCGATCTTCCGTCAAAACTTAACACTCTACTCCATTTATTTGATTATAAGGTCGAGGCTGAGTTTCTTACAAGTCTTAAGTGATTAGAACATTGAAGACAAAATAGACAGAAGAGACACAAGAAAAGAAAAGAAAGAGAGACAAAACTTTGCAAAGAAGATGCGCGGTTTCCCACGGGATATCTCAAAAGAAGACGATAAAACAAGTGCCGATGTAAAAAGCGACCCGGCTTTTGAGAAGGCTCTACAGAAAGGGAGCTTTTGATTGGGCGAGGAACCGACCAATGACAGCGCTGCAGACGACATATATACGGCGCGCGGTTTGTAAGCTATTGTTTCGCACCGTTAAAACAGTATCAATAGCCCCCAAAAGCTATAAGCGACGAAGGCAAAGTGACCGGGTGTATCAAGCAAGCATCATACTCTAATTCTTCTCGATAGCCACTAAATACTAGGTCATTAATCTCACCTAGAGCTTAGTTAATCCGCAGCAAATAGCCGAGAACAAGTCTCACTATTCCCGCCTCTCGCAGCGATCTGGATTTTGTAACATCGAAACTGTCACTTTTTATTTTTGCTACATCCGTCCGTCAAATATTGTTTGCTCATTTAGTTTTACGAACGAAGACAGGAAAGTTTGCCTTTTTGTTTTTCGTTTGTCTTATTGACGCATTTTCCGTTGTCTCTCTTCTTAACATTTATAATTTGATCAATAACTTTTCATGGTCATGAGAAGGAAAGATTGCTGTTCCGTCTGGCCTCAACACGCTGAATATTGAAACAGGTTCAGGACATGATTGAGTAAGAAAGTGGGAATGAGTGGTGCAATTTCCAGTTTTTCTGCCAAGCTAACTACTCGCGGTAACGGAATTTGATCTACCGGTTGCCCTTTATTTCCACGCAACATTTTGATCTGTTGGCATTTGTTTCATAACTCGCAAGAAGGAATGCTACAATATTGCCAGGCAACTGTAGAAGCACATTTCATCAGTGACGCATCTTCAATGGTACGACTCGTCAACTACTTTGGGATATGTAGAGGGAAAGAATAACCATCTTCGCTTCTTGGATATCTACTGCAGTCTCTTATTTATATCAAGTCGAACTGGGAAATGACAGAATCTTACTGGAAGTAACATACTGAAAGAACCTTTCTACCCCTTCAAGACCGAAACTGAGGATATTTTATAATTTCACTTTGGAGTATCGCTATTATCTGATCGAGGATTATAGAGAGGAGGACCGAGTTCATAAACCTGACTTGACGGGACGTTACCCCTGAGGGGTCTTACTAGACACGAGTGGAAATACGCTTCAATTCATCCTTGTGGTCTTTTGCCGAAGTCTCATACTCTTTTAAGACACTACACTTTTTTTTCTCTTGGAGTTAGTTTTGATGAGGATATTGAGATGAAACTTGAGTGGTTTGTAGCGTTTTTCTTCATTCCTACTGCCAGCTTACTCGCTAAGAAGACTACAGCGGCATCAAGTACAAAATGGTGGTAAGTACTCGATTCTCTCTCAGATTCATATCTTCTTCATATACACTAACTAAATATTTTCACCTTCAATCCTACATTCGTGTGTGTGATATTGAATGATATTGACACTGGTGAAATAGCATGTATATCACATAGGGTTGTCCGTGCTCTGAAATATTAATATATAATTAAACAGTTCACCATAAACAATATCCCTATGAGTGTCCGAGAAATCATGATGTTTTATATTTTACTAAATCGGTTGACGGATCATAAGAGAGAACTGCGACAATATATTGAATGAGTGGATGAAAACAAATCCAATGAGCTATAATTACTCGCTAACATATTTGACTAATTGAATACTTAATATTTAATAACAGTACATTTCTTACATGACAAAGGCTTTTGCATGGCGCCAATGATTAGCTTATATCATGCTATTTTGCTAAAATATATTTGACCATTTTGTCAACATACATTTTTGTTCGATGCCATACTTTCCGTTTCTTCCTGTTTGAATGAAGTCTGCATAGAAGGCCGCCATTATCTGCTTCCACTCTTTCAATACATCATTATAATGAGGAAAGTTCATTAAAAAAAGGACCAAGCTTAATTATCCAAGAAAATATGCCATAGCTTAAAATAGATAGTTACTCTTTCCCAAAGCTCAATTTGGAATATGCCTACCTATTAGTAAGTTTTTATAACTTTAAATTCAGTTTCATCGTCGTAGTCATAATATTATTCCGAAATCGTCTTCTTTTTCGTGAATTATAAATACTGAAAGCAAAATTTGTTTAAGATGAAACTCTGACTAGGTTTAAACGTAACTTTGTCGTTGCAGTCAAAAAATGTAAAGTAAAATGAATGAAATGGGATAGGCATTGTAAACTGGTGATAGTTCGCTGTACTAATTAGCAATGTAGCATTTACATCGTGATACTACAGTATATCGTTTAATATACTTGTTGTATCCAATGTTCATATTTATGCCATATATGCCAACGACATGCATTTACATTGCACCTCGTTTGTCGATAAATGAGTGTTGCTTGCCAACAGTGTACGGAAACTGACTGTCTCTGAACACGTGTGTTTGAGGCGATGAGATCATGAAAGAGTGCAAAAAGATACCTTATTACAATACGTGTTGACTGCTACCTGTCAAACCCTCATAACATCAACGAATGATTATGAGCAGCTGAGAGTAACACGGTCCTACCACTGAACACTTGTTCTTTCCGGCAATACTAAACTTTCAGGGGACCTAACATTTTATCCAAGACTTTTAAGATATTAAGAACCATGCCAGCAATATAGTATTCCAAGAAGGACTCATCTAATCTGCTCGTCCAGAATTTAAAACAAGTCCCCAGAAGTATGTTAAAGCAGAACAAGTGATGACTAATTTACTAATTTTATTGTGTATAGTTTTAACTCAGGGGGAAGATCATTCTCTCTTAATCACCGCAATAAAACAAAGATGAATTATTTTCTTTTGAAATATAATAATAATTAAAAAAACAGATAAGATAATCCTTTGCGTCTTAAAGACTATAATAAATACATTCTATTTTTCTCTCGGAAGTTATGAAGGAAAAATGTGAATCAATACATAAACTAGTTGATTTTAAAACATCATTATACGTTTAATCAGTTAATGGCCGACGCTAAGTCTCTAAGAACATGTGACGAATACTAAATGAAACAGAAAGATAATTAATTGAAAAGGAATTGCGTTGTTTCCTTCCAGTGTCACCTTTTGTCTTCCTGTATTGGAGTGATAATCAATGCAATCGTTGTATTTTTTTAAATAATCAACATCGCTTATAAATATAGCAAATGGGTATAATGACCCTGTCAAATTTATAAGTATTGGGATTCATATTAACCCATTTTCTTTCGTAGTTCTAACTGAAATGAAAATAAAGGAATGAGACATAATGAGAAATCTTCTCTGAATGAATATTCTTAAAGTTTTCCAAATCAGAAAGGTCATTGTACTTTGAATGACTGTCACGTGATTCATTCACCCTTGATCATATGCAATTATCATTTGATTATAATTATTCGAAATACTGGGTTCATGTAAGCAGCTTTTTCTCATTCTTATCCTATATACCTGATGGCTTATTACAATGGCTTTTATTTTTAATTTATTAAGTCTTTTTTCTTCAGAGAGGGTACGCAAATGACATCTGTAATATCAATAATAAAATCTAATGAAAGAAATCACGTTCTTCTGCTGTGAAGGTTACAATTTGAAGTGACATAACCAACTTCGTCATTGGCATTTGAAATAAAGCGATGAGCAGTTGATTTTCAATTATATTTTTTTACAGCAACATTTAAATACGAAATGATGTAAAGCAATTAATGAATAAATACATTTAAGACATTTGAGAATACAAATTAAAGGAATAATTATGATGATATCATTCTAAAAAAAGTATAAGAACAATACTTTTACTTTGTAAAGTTCTTTTTATCAGTATGATTAAACAACAATAATATTGTAGAATATATTCTTCAACCATACCTTTTTGAAAGGTCCCTTCCTCAAACACCAATGATATATGTTTTTGTCAATGTATACGTCTGTTCCTGATAGTAACCATATGGCCTTTCTCTCACAAGTCTAACCACGGGAATCCAATCAATTCACAACAATAAAGATATGATTGAAGAAAAGGAAATATGACAATTTTTCTTTTCCGATTGACAAGTTTTGCCCCTTTCCTGTTTCTAATGAATTCAAGGAGGAGAGGAATGAGATATTGCCGAGATCGTAAGAATTGATAACTGTATTTGTCACTGCCCCTGTTGAATAAACTTTCGATTCACATACAGTTGACTCAGACTTGCAGTAACATTAAACAAGTAATCACATTACTTTCAAAAAAAGAATTTAGATAACATAACTACACAATGCAACTGTCATTTTCATATTAAACAGCATAATCATTTAAATTATTCATTCATTTTGATAACTCGGGTTCTTCATGCCCCCCCCCTCCTGTTTAGATGGAATCTCTGTTCTATCCTTTGGATTTTCAATTCTTCATATTATATGTTAGGATTGATTTAAAATACACAAATTATTTAGTATTTTTTGGAATAATTATCATTTCTCATTCCTTCCTGATCATTTTTTTTATTAGGCCTATTTGTTGACCCTCTTATTTTCCCTGAATGAAATAAATTTGTACAGTCTAGCTCCTTATAAAGTACAGGCATGGTTTCATTTAAAATAGTCGCAAAATGTATGATGTTTGTTGATTCAAACTCACAAGTAGTATTGTCATAATACATGTACATGCAGAAGGGTTGATAATTACATTGTACATACAATGTGTCAAAGTACCGGTGTGTATAGAAATAACAAATAATAAACCTAGACGGAGTTACATGTACATGCATGTACATGTATATTACCTTCCCGTGTTATTTTGTATTTATAATACGATATAATGAACGTAGTAGTACTAGTTATACTCAAAAGCAAAGTGGAAGCAGTTGGTAGACTATGAATATAATCACGTTATCATGGTGCAAAACATTATTGATGTACAAAATTGTAACGCCTTGTTTTATGAGCGCACGGAAGTCGTCAAAATAAGCAAGTAATTTACCCCTTACACCGTGCATAGAGTAGTCGGCAAGCATTTTTTGGCTTTCAAGTCAGTGTGAAAGAATAATCTTTGGGCAGGTCGGTCGTCTGTCCTCCTTATCACATCGAATTAGCAAAATTGAGAGCGATTTTGACGCCATGGCCTGCGTACAATCAACAGATTCTTTTCCGGTGTACCGGGGAGAGGGGTAACATGACGTGAGGGATACAAAAACGAAAATGGCAGAGCGGTTATTATCGTCGTTTTCTTCTTTTTTTGCTTCGTTTGGTGAATAATCATGGAACACCATGGTTTAGAAAAACATTTTAAACTTGACCTTTGCGCTATGTTAATCGTTATTTCATGGTGATGATGAATGTACATAGTATATGAACGAAACGTTCTCGATTTATTAATTTGAGCTTAGATATTATTTTGATTATTATCCGTGTAGAATGTAGTTTGTTTTGTCGATATATTATGCACGAAACGAGGACAATACTTATTGATCTTTATGTACATCTTAAATAATTATTGATTTGTTTTTTTATTTGGAATAGAATTCGATTTATACCTGAAGATAATTGATATCTTCATGTTTAAACATTATTGTAAAAGGAAAACGATAGCCCTCCCCCCCCCCCCCCCGCTCTGGAGTATGTATAGGTCCTACATTGTATACCATGTAAATTTGACGCCAATTAGAAGGCAATGCATGGTATAAACTATTCGTCATAGTCTCGAACCCTATCACTTGCAATTCTGTTCCTTGAATAGGTTAATCATGTTAATATGTTAATATCTAGCTTTAATAGCTTTCAAGTTCACTTAACACCCGCCTCCCCGAGAAAACATTCAACCCGTTCCTTAATGATAAATGCCAAATGTGAGGTGAAGTCCCTAGCGTTTTGATGAGTCTCCCATGCCTTTTCTTTGTGCTATTCATCCATAACTGGATGTTTGCAGACGTTTGTAAAGTTCAGAGATGCCCTATAGGAATGAGCGGCACATTTCACCTTTTAGCCCTCCCTATTCTCACACCCCACGTCGTAAACAGGAGGCAGATATTGTACGTATCACTGCTCATGTCCGTCAGCCCCTTGCCGGGTTTTTCATCGAGGCGTTACTTGAACTCGACCGGTGAAGTGGCCCGGACCCGTCAAACATGATGTCGTGGTGCATGGTGCGTAGCTATCAATAGCTCGCACAACGTTGGGCCTCGCTGAATCTCGTCATCGCGAGGGCTATATCCGATGTTTCTCCAACTCACTTGCCTGGACATGAGCTTGTAAACTTGAACTTCAGCTCAAAGCAGGATATAAATATCACTAGTGGTGCATTCTATCAATAAGCCTTCGCGGATGGGGCGGTTTCTCGTGTTACCCCTCCGGAACTTCGAATCAAATACTGCAACATGTGGTTCGAAGCGACAAAAAGTTCAACTCGAGCCCCCGGGGCCGTGTTTACCCCGGTCCTCCAGTCCTCCAGTTCTTTTCCATTTTTCCGTCCAGATTCCTTTCAGACAAAAGAATGATTCAATATAACATGGCTTACATTATAACAATCATCCCATCCCACCTTTTTGAATCATTTAATATGTAAGAGTACGAGCATCATATCATGATCGCAGTGTCGGTCAATCTGTTGGGATTTCTATTTGACAGGAGTACCGTCTGAAATCCATTTATGCTGTTGGACATGTCTCGTGGGCTACAACGTCACAATATTCATGTGCTTGATGTTAATGGCAATATTAATTCATTCATTGAGGATATATCCATGTTCGATAAGTACATCACTTTTAAAAGGATGAATGATGTACTTGTGTCTTCAGATCCTTAAAGGTTGACCTAAGGAAGTCAAACTCATCAAAATGGGATGATATATTTTGTCAAACCCTTTTTAATAAAGTGGAACATAGTCCATTTGACTCATGTAAGAAACAGTGATAATTATAAATGAAAATAGAGGTGTTTGCTTCTTTAATTTATACATTGGTTTCAGACCGGTGCGTAAATATTGAGTTAGTCAGCACTCGTAATTTTCGGACACTTTTCACTTAAATTTGCAGGCTCTGTCGTTCCCCAATTTCTTGAATATCCCCTCCTACCATATTCACACTCATAAAACTTTCATAGGTCCAGTTTATTCCCAGACTATGGCACAGGTTATATTAAATGTGCGATGAAAAGTAAGGTAAATGTTTACGTTACTATGGCAACGCCCGATGTCATAAAAGACGACAGACGGTGTGGAAATGTTCAGGTTTCCACTGTTGGAACTTTTCAGGTACAATCCTAAAAGCGCCATTCTTGTTATTATGCTTCATGTTATCAGAAGTTGGAAATGAGAATTTAGTGTTGTGCGCAACACTGAAAGCGCGCCTTTCACTGGTAGTGGCTACAGACCCTTGGCAGTGTATGGTAGGAAGAATAAGAAGTGGTGGATGTATAAACATCGGAGGAATCAGTCGGTTGTTACGACACATTGCTTAATAACTCAGGGTGTGACACACACAGGCTTGAATTATTATAAGCTGGTCTGTAAATAGATACCTTACCTTGATGCAGACAGTTCAACATCTCGATAAGATTTGAAAGATTGGGCTTAATTCGGGGGACATACTGAGGCTGTCATATTATCTCCATCTCTATTTTCCTCCGACATACTCACACAAATTTAAGGCAGATAACTTGTTTTTTTTAAGAAGAAGGGCAACAATGTGAAACATTATGGAAACAAAAGCTTGAAGAGATATTAAAAAAAAAACAGTACAACGCTTTGATGTTTTCTGTGTATATTTGGTAATGGTTGACTTAGCAGAATCTATCCAGAATCATTGTCAATGACAAAGAAAAAATATATAGGCGTTGTAATTTTCTTTTAGCTAACATCTAACTCTTTCATGGCATTGGTAACCATACTTATAGTTTTTTTTTCTGTTCTCACATTGATTTCAATACTATACTGTTCCTTATTTTCCCTTTTAACTTTTCAAGTTAAAATATAAATATTACGATAAGATTATTTACAGCCATGTGCTTTCAAGCAATACTGTCGAGATGTTAAATAAAATATATGAAAGAATGGTAATAACATGGAATTAAAGATTACATCAATAATGTTTAAGTTGGATTCATTAATATCCAATGGGTTTTAGACTTGTGATATCGATGAAGAAAATGATAAAATGGAAAGGATACATACTGGAACTATCTATAAAACATCAGTAGAACAATGTTGATTCTCAAATTTCTCTCGTGCTCAACGATAAAAACAAATGTGGATAAATTGACATTTCTTGTGCAACCGAATCGATACAAATATTGTTGCTTTATAATATACCTGCAAATCATATGCAATAGTCCAGTAGATAGCTGCAGTATACAGGTAGCTCTCATAAGCACTAAATGGTACACATTCAAGTACAGCCATGGCATATTTCCATGGTAAATGCATTATCTATGAATCATGTTTAATATCTAATTAAGTTTATCCGCGTATAGCAAGTGCATGACCTCAATCCAAGCGCATTTTTCTATTCACATTTTGCCATCAGAGGAAAATAAACGCAAAACAGTGCGTATGAACACACACCCACAACGGGTGTGTATTCAAAAATTTGAGAACGAGGTTGTGTTCATATAGGAGTCTAGTGGATAAATCTCCGAAGTATTAATACCGTGTTATGTGGTTTGAATCCCTGCTACAGCGGTAACGTCCTTTGGCAATACATTAATCTATATTTGCCATACTCCACACAGGAGTAGTTGGTAGTGTACACGACATGATTTATTTCTCGGATCTACCGAAAGCTACGGTTGCTGGAGCCAAGGCCGAAGTACAATGTCCAAAATACTTTGTAAGCGCATAGAGATGTTATACTGGGATGTGTGATGTGCAATTCGAAAACGGATTATTAAATTACTATAATTTAAAACTATTATGATGGTATAAAGTTGCAATGTGAACGCGACGTATTTACCTTGAAACCGATCCATGCCAATCTTGTATACCTGTGACATACATGTTACGTCAAACTAGGATATCTAAAATGATACGACAAGCACATTATGCGACCATTGTTCATAAAGCATGCTATTTGCCAGCTTTATCCGAAACTTCCCCCATAATAAAGTGATAATATTCTTCCCGTTCATATTAGAGTACCTTACAAGGAAAACTCGACGTCCATTATTCAGGTTGATTGCAATTTACTTGAGGACGAACATATAGAATATATTGAAAAGGAGAAATGTCTAGCATATTTTCCTCTTTGTCCCGTACGATTGACTAATCTTTTATGTATATTGAAACATATTTTATAGCACTGTTTCTTTATTTTTAAAAAATAGTTATATTTTCAAAGAACATTTAAAGGCGGATATTGACAGATAGTTGCAGTCAACATGAATAGATGAATATATATCTCCATAGGTTTATGAAAATTATTACCTTATGCATCCACGATACTATCATCATAACCACAGTGAAAAGGAGTGGGTAGAGATAGAGGATGTGCCCTCCCTCCCCTCACCTTTGTCCTGTTTGTAAGGTGCGTGTCTGTGGAATCACTTTCTTCCATCCCAAATTACCACCAGGACTGCCTCGTAATTTTTTCATAAATTTAATGGGAAAAGGAAACGAAATTAAATTATTCACATGTACTACATCTCATTCAATAATCTTCATTGAGAAGACACGTTACGCGTCGACTAAGAAAGTCATGTCATTATATTGTAATTTCTAATGATGGTAATCCATTTTAACGCCCCTTAGTACAAGAATCGGCGATATATCGTAGCATGTAGGGCCTGAGACATGAATTTCTATTTATAATTTTGAGTGAATTTGCATGATACTGGTATCATAATTTGTATGGTCGTTTCCTTTTAATATCTTCCTGATTATCATCATCATCGCGATCATCATTATCTCAAGAATCATTTACTATTATCATCATAATCATCGCATCACTATCAATAACATTATACTCTTTCAATTTTAATTGCTGTTCAGTTCCTTCCCGTCACCACCATCATCGCAGTTATCATAATCTTTATCATCAATGACTTCTACATTATCATTTAATATTTTTCATTTCTATTGTTCATACATCCCTCATCAATGTTAATACCACCATTTATTCTGTTTTATTAATTACTTCATATCATTTGGATTACATTTTTCATCAGTGTCATTCTTTTGTTATCATCATTATTCCAATTATTATCCAGTCTACTATCACCATAATTACCGCCACTCCCATCACTACCAAACTTTACTAGATCACCACCATGATCCTTCTAATGTTACTCTACATTTTGTTTTCACTTTAAAGATCAATTCGAGATCATATTCTTATTATATCCATACTTTTTATCTACCATGTTCTCGCTCTTCACTCTGTTTCTTTTATTTAAACATTGTCTCGAATCCTCTTCTCCAATGGGTAGAAGAGAGGAAATAGGAAAACAAGACGATGTGATCGAGTAGGCACGTCCTAATACGATTCATTGTAGCAGAGTGCACGCAACATTCGCAATATGATCCTAATCTCATTTTGCAAAATTGGATTAAACTCACCCGTACATGATATTAATATCCTAGAGAATCTCCGATAAGGCATATGATAGAGACACGACCATGTGTAGGGCAAAAGAACCTCCTATACGGGACAAGAAGGTGAAAATTTGATCGACAGTCAGTATGATTAACTTATAATGAAAGTCAGGATTAATTTTAGTACGATGATGACCTAATTATGAGACGGGTTATGATAATACAGGTTCACGATCAATTACACGAGGACGGCTACGTAGTCCCATCCAAGAGTAAAGGTGTTTGTTATTTTCATAAAATATTATAGCAAGGTTTCGTGGTAGAGCAGTATTTAGAAACTCAGGTGTGCGCAGCACAATTACCGATGATAGGAAAACCACGCAAAACTGTTGACTCATGCACTTTGCCTTAATGTATAGAATTGATTTTTAATCGAATTGTCCTCTTTTCGCATAATTTACTACACACGACAACTGGGTCATAAAAGCTCACCAGATCCAAGACGTGACACTATACAGCGTGTGGATACCACAATATGTTCATCATCAACCCCCCCCCCTCCCTTTCACTTCGCTGCTACCCCATTCGTACCCCTCACTCTCTCACTCTCCCATCTGTAAATAAGGTAAATAAGACTTAAAAGAGCACCCAGAAGAAAGCAAAAGTTCTCTAGTATATAACACCAAGAAACCTCTGTACATAATTATGAGAAGCTAAACGGAACGTGGTAATATATAAAACGCTTTCTGACCTTAAAGCAAATTGCTACAAATTGTTGGTACTGATCTCGGTGACCTTTCCCCAAATGTCCCGTCCAATTAGGGGTCATAATGGCACCTTTAAGATGTCGATCATAAAAACTTTGATAGTTCACAGTTAGGCTAGCTGAAAGGTGATAATGTCTGGCTGAATTGATAGTGTTATCAATGTATGATGTCATCAGCAAAGGTGATAATTTCTTAAACCATGTTAAGCATGTTTGTGTACGTCAGAAACAACTGCATTGTGGGTAATTGAATAGGTCAGTGCTATAACTGATCGTCTTACACCAACTTGTCTTACACACAAGTAACAGTTTTTGTGATAGTATTTACAAAGTTATTAGGTTACAAGAGCAGGGGGAAAGACAGTATCTATTCAATTTAAAAATGAATATAGGCCTAACAAGACAGGGTAACAGGGTACTACCATTATTTAGTAGTAGTAGTAGTAGTAGTAGTAGTAGTAGTAGCAGCAGTAGTGTCAGTAGAGATGTAGTAGTGGTAGTAGTAGTATTTAGTAGCAAGAGCAGCAGTACAAGAAGTTGTTGTAGTATAGTAGTATTAGAAATAGACGTAGTTGCAGATGTAGTAGTATGAGTAATATCAACAGTAGTTTCAAACTCCATGAAGAGGAGAATATATAAAGTGAAGTGTTACATAGTACCATGAGAGGTGCAAATATGACGTTGATATCATGAATATCCATATAGAAGCAAAAGTGATAACGTGTTAGCAACTGAATGGACGGGGGAAAGAATTTTCTGAGAATAGGCCTACAAGAGATCACAGATGGAAATCTGGGTAAATTATCAGGCCAAACACTGGCTTACAAATTTACCAACCATCCGTCAAATTCGTGTAACATCTAGATATGACAGGTCTTTTCGTCCTTGGGTTCTGCTCGCCATAGACAACTATGGCGACGGAATTCTGGCGTTTCATTATTGGAAAAGTCGTAAAATGGAATGAGCGGATTATTGGCTACACCGCTCCTTCAATGAGTTGAAGTAAGCACCTATTCTGAAACCACATCGACAGGTGACCGTACACTCATCGTGATGTAATTGGTCAATAAAGTCACACTTGTCGATTATTTCAACCAGATTATGTAGATTGTAGGTAGGCAAGCGCTGTAAATAATCGACTTCCTAAACAAACGCACACACACATACACACACACCACCACGAACCCTCACGCACACTATAATTTAACGCACACTGCTCCTAAACGCATCTGTCTTTTTCACTTCTTAGCAGCAAATATAAAAAGATTAAACGGATCAGGAATATAATTAAGTTAAGTCACATTTGATTAGCCTCTGAATTTTCTGGTAATTACTATGGAAACACACACACGCACCCACATACATGCACGCACAGTCTAGGGTATATCAAAGCTCTATGGAATATACACACAATGTATCAGGTGAAGATATAGACCTAACCATTATCATGCTAGTGTATCACGCTCTCGTGTCATGCGTACTGTGATACGAAGATGCATGCACCATGTCAATATGGATAATAATTGCCCGTATTCATATAGCTAGTCTAACTGACCCACATAATAAAAGTGATCTAGGGTTACAAAACTACACTAAGTCCGGTTTAACATGTTTAAATTTGGTCAAAACCTAGGTTGAGTTCAACCTGGCTAAGAGAATACCGGTCAATTTGTTTGTCCTTAGTGTTTTGTTCTTACCTAGGTTCTTTTTTATAATTGTTTGTTGCTTACTCAATACTTTATAAATAATAGTGCCTTTTCTGAGTCCTTTAATACTCCCTTCATTGTCTTGACAAATACATAAATTCATTCTGTGCTTACAGAATGTGGTTGATGCTCATTGTCTATTTTCCTTCTTGTATTCATGTACATGAAATATCAAACCTTCAATCCCGTTGCCTATCAATTGACACTTTTTGTTTTGGAGAAATAAGATTCTAGCGCGAAAGAGTGTTTGAAAAAAAGAATTAGGCCTATTCAATTTCTGTTTTATTTGAGCAAAACCGACAAAACAATCATCAAAATAGCTAATGGAAAAAACAGATTGGCCTGAAGCATTGACTTCGTATTATTTTATTTAATGTATTGCAGCTTTCATCTTGATATTAATAGATTTGATGTAATGAAATTTTTCTCTATATCTTATGTTACTGAAGTTTAGTTTGTTAAAATTCACTTTTTTTAATCTGAATTTTCGTCATAAATACTTTAGGGAACAACATTATGACAACTCTTGCAAAATGTCCTGCTATATACAGTCAGGCATTTAATGTCCATTGATAAAATTAAATGTCATCGTTGCAAAGTGCTTAGATGAATTTTTGAAACATTGTCTCGGACCATGATTAAAAACTCAACATAATTCAACATAATTCTAACAAAGATATTTAATATTGTGTCAGTTGATCTTTAAGTTTTTTTGCACAGAGTTTTCTTTCCTTTTCCCCTTCAGAACCCCGTCCTTTGATCTCTCACCACACCACCTCTATCTCGATTACAGTCAGAATATTTCTCTTCTTATCCCAGTACTAAGCAGGCTTCTGTCAGCGGTTAAATTGTTCCTAAATGATCCGGCGGAGTTGGGCTTGAGACCGCCCGCTTACCCGCTGCTCACGGCGATAAACACGCGGCTACGATCAAGGGTTTGAGCGCAGAGAGCGCGTAAGTGCCCCCCTAGCTGTCGGCCTATTATCTGAACGGCGCGAGGGGCTCGCCCCGTAGCGCGACGTTTGTGGCAGCCTGACCCCATTGTGGCGTTGCCTATTTAACACGCAGTAGGGATTCTATCCATGTCTGATTGATACTTGCTTGTCTTTTCCTAAGAGAATTCTATCTTGAAGGGGACAAAATGATACTGTTAAATATTGATGTAGGTATTGTTGTCACAGAGCTTGGGTTCTCGTGTACTTCTTGGAGTTGAAATTGTTTCAATTTGTTCCCGCTTGATTCAGCCTCGCTGTCATTCACGGTCGTCTGGATACAAAGTCACGACTACATACAAAATAGTCTACGTGCAGGACTACATCCACCAACCAACCGAACCCACAGCATTCAAATAGACTTCTTCTGTTTAAGTTGTTTTTGTTTTCACCGATGTTAATGGATCAGCAAATATATGCTATTTTGTGTGACACGAATTTTTTTTTTTTTTAATTTGAACACTAAATATTTCCTCAGTAAAAAGATAATTCAATAAACAATTGATATATATCAACTAGGCCTATCTTGTTTTCTAGCATGTAAATAATAACCTGATTTTAATATTCTGTTGTATACATGCATGCATATTATAACATTAGAAATGCAATGAAATAACATCCAATGGAATGAGGAAATCACCACTAATAGAGAGGAAAATGTTATGAACAGGTTTTTTTGATATTAGAATTAAATAACAATGCATTTATTTTAAATTCGTTTGTATATTACCCTAAAAATGAGGCTTTGTTTGTTGATTGGTTATTGCTTTCGATTATAAACAATTGTGTATAAAACAAAAATTCAAAATATAAAAGTTGTAGAATCAGCAGTGCATGCCATTGTATCTACATTACTGATTGAAACATGATTGTTTCATCATCATGCTATAAAACACTGTAATGTTCTTTTCAGTGCATTTCTGATGAAAGATGTGGTAAATTATTGAGATCTATGGCGTTGCCAGTTTACATTTAATAAGAAAATTGCATAGAAAGGTGCAATCTAATCAATCCAATTATTCAAGAAGAGATTTGTTTGTAGGAGGACGGGTACGTTTATAAGAAGAATCGTGGTAACGTCATTAATTTGTGAACCTGTTTGCATCTCATGAAACGCCTTTTATTCTGAGTATTCCTTACAATGTTATACTTTGAGGGGATATGATTCAAATTCAATTGTTCCCTATTTAGCCCGAAATTCATCCCACTCTTCAAAGATTGGATGATTGGCAAGACTCGTCTTGGCACTACTCACCAGTCCCAAACACAAATCGAATAAAACTCACAAGACCGTGCGTGCAGTTTAACAATCAAAATGGGGTAGATTTCTCAACTTCTAATCACGAATTGGGTTGTCAGATACAATAGAATCATGGCTGCTTCTTGAGAAGCCTAATTTCATTCTAGGTCTAGAAAATGTCAGAATGGTGATGTAGAGACGATCGTATGCAACTGTGATGGATGGAGACATAATCGTCTAAGGCAAACAGACTACCCCCGTCCTTCCTCTGTCTTAAATTGGCACCTGTTATCTAACCCTATTGGCCCTCCTATAATCATTTTAGCCGCCATATCTGTGAGTTCTATACATCATGGGCTTTAAGCGCGCGACTAGTATTCATGGCTATTCTTCCTTTTCCATGTTATTGAATGAAGCCATTGATTAGTGATTATCAATGATTAATCACGCTTTCCTCGCCATCGTGTGACGTAAAATAACTTGTTATACCCGTTGCATACGAGGCGTCATTCCGATTGCGCTATTACCTCCGCTGATCAAGGCTATGGGGGATTTTATTTCATGTGCTATTAATTCAACGCACTGTTTCCAACGTTTATTTTATTTTCACTTTTTGTACAATGTCACTCTCATAGGCCCGAATTCACAAAGGAGGTTTGTCGACAAACCTAGGTTTATGTGCGTCATAATGACGCGTTTCGACGCGTTTTCGACGCGTTTGTAAAAACGCGTCATATGACGCACACAAACCTAGGTTTGTCGACATACCTCCTTTGTGAATTCGGGCCATAATGTCTAGTCAAAGGGTGCGCCAGTCGCTAACACAGTCCTACGTTAAAACATGACGCCTGGTGTGTATTGCGTATTGTCCGTCGCACACGAAGCGTCATGTCGTTGTTTTATTACCTGCGCTATTCAAACCTACGGAGGGACAAAAAGGATTGTACTCATTACCCTATCTTCAGTCATATTGTTATTCTGAAAAGAAAAAAAAAGAGTTGTTGAAACTTAGCTGTTGATCGGTAGGCTCCTAAAAGTCTATACCAATGACCAGCAAAGAGTTTCTACTTTATAATACAGGCTTATCAGACCTGTACGTCTGTAGGCCTGCTACAGGCATGGGGTAGTGAAATATTGCTAGAGGGCTAAGAGAAGGCTTGGCTTTCATGACCAGTAGCGCGTTGCTATGTCGTGTAGGTGGAAGCGAAGAAGGATGAGAAATTTATGGCGGAAGGGGGACGGTCATTGCATATTTCCGCGAGGCTGGGTGAAATAATTAGACCAATTTTTAAGTTCTTGTCTCGGTCCGAGCAGCCCAGCTGCTTGAGGATCATCCCAAGACGGCAACGTAAATAATGACGCGCTTCCTATGCAATATGCACTTTTTCTGTACTCTCACTTCCATCTAAACGTTCTTTTATTCTTGAGCACGCACGCGTTGTCCTCATCACGAAGTTCAACTCAAG
This sequence comes from Strongylocentrotus purpuratus, assembly GCF_000002235.5. Taxonomy (NCBI): domain Eukaryota; kingdom Metazoa; phylum Echinodermata; class Echinoidea; order Camarodonta; family Strongylocentrotidae; genus Strongylocentrotus; species Strongylocentrotus purpuratus. Next base: position 36,717,438 of record NW_022145613.1, on the reverse strand, counting down.
GTTGAACTGTCTCCATTCAAACACGCAGTCGGATCGTCGCGCGCGCAGGTTACAAGATCGTCTCAAGAATGCGTGAGCTTAATCACCAATAAGCATCGGACGCGCCGTTGCCAATTTGAGACGGTGTTGTCTTGTACCGATCTAATTAAGCTAAATTGACAAAACCAACATTCATCCGATTTGGAGGCTGACCTCGTTATTAGGACAGAGAACACGTGAAACCTTCCTGTGTTAGAAAATACTTATTCTATTATCTTATCAGCACGTGTCCGGTGAGATGGACACCCGATTCTTGTTAGGTGACGAAAGAACTGTCGTGACCTTACATGCCCTTGGTTCGAGCAACTGGATTACACCTTGACATAACGTGCAACCTAGAATGATAGGTCAAGTGGTGTAGCGCGGGTCCAGCCATTGAGGGGGGGGGGTACCGTTCTTACTCGGTGAATTAAATGTGAATTTACAAGTCTACCGATTAGGAGAGGTCCTGTCTGTCATCTTCTGTATTGCCCTTTTCACCCTTTTTTTATTCCAAGTAACCATTTTTTTTTTTTTTTTTTTTTTTTTTTTGGGGGGGGGGGGGGACTTTCGATTGGGGCATGTGCCCTTTGAACCCCCGTAGCTAGGCAACTTGCTAAGTCTATCACCCCCTGTTAACTGACAGTAGACATTTTAAAAGTTTTTACCATAAGTAAAACACTGCTTGCTATAATCTAATGAACTAATTATTTTTAACATAGGCCTATGTAAGCAGAATTCTACTCGACAGTTTGTTTTTATTGAGATGTTTAATAAGATATATTCATATAGAAGAATTTTCCTGCATTATTGTAAACATGCACATCTATTTATAATCTAACATTGCTCTATGATTATAGAACATTTGGAGGAAAATACTGCAAAATCACTATAGATACTAAATGTTCTTAAATATTTCAATATCCATATTTGTCCTCCACTACAAAAAAGTTTAGCCTGTAAATAGATCTGTGATGTTTCTAAGTGGCATACCGCCTACTAAGACGTCCTCCCTATGGGCCACCAGAAAATGAGAGAAAACTTCTGTCGTGATCTTCCACCCCTCCCCTCCCCTCCCCTCTTTTCCTTTAGCTTTTGGGTATCAAGTCCTTCTGTAAAACTAGAGAACTTCCGATATGTCATATCTTTCCTTCCTCTAACATTTTTGCTCGTCGATATGATGGTCCCATGGGCTAGACGAAATGGAAGTCTTCCATCAAAATCAAGACTATTGTCTCAGTCAGTCTGTGATAGTTGAAAACATGAAAACACAGCACGAAAACGAACTTCTCTATTCATGTCAAGGCCAGAAGAATCAAAACCATGAAAATAATACTTTGGATAGCAACCCATAATGGTACACAATCATGAATTATTAAAAAGATATTGAAGAATTTTACATGCATGCATTTTACTTACAATTTTGACTTTTACTGTCTTATATAATCGTCTATTAATGAAATTACCAATTGCTGTTTTCCGCCTGCATTTGAGTATTTCGTAGAAAATTCAATTGGCATCAAAACATGAGAAGAAAAGTGAGGTGATGTAAAATTAATGTTCACATATCGTAAATTAGTCTATAACGACACGACTCATGGAAGGACAATGTATTCATCATATTTAGATGAAATCTAGAGATATTTTTTTATGCCAACGATGTACTTCCATTGTACAGAATGTAATAGACATAATGAAAGAGTATACATGAATAGTATAGTAAAGAATGAAATGGGAACTTTTTTACATTCTGTTTGTAATTTTGATGTTTTTACCATCCTACAATAAGCTACAGAAATATGAAAATTATGGAATACAAGTATGTAATTTTTTTAGTCAAAGAAACGAAATCTAAATCTTTTTTTAATAGAAAAAGGGGAAGACTATTTGCAATGGAAGTAAATGGAAAATATGAACAAAGATTGTGTCTAATAAATAAACTGCAATAATAAAAAATGTATAAATATATCTGTAAGTCAGAGTGTATGGATCCATATTTCCCTCAGACCTCAAGAAATTTCTTACAAGTCGATCACCTCGTAGTAAAGTTCATTTGTATGATCCCGTCTCAACGTCTCACTCTCCTCACAAATCCATTGAATCCAAAGAGATCAGAAAGAAAAATGACGCGGTTCCTTGCATGTGACACTCCAACTTACTTTCTACTAAACACTGCCATTTGTTTCCAGCTTAAACCCACGGATTATTTTTGTCGAAAGATTTAAGTTATCTAAAATATCCTCCTTTTCTCTCATTCTTTCTCTAAATATCTCGATGGTTCCTCTTTGTTTTGTTGTCTTCAAAGAGCAAAATAGTTTGAGGTTTGTTTTGTGTCAAAACGGTGATTTGTAAAAACCGGAAAGATTTGTTGGAAAATCCTCGAAAATGTCGGTTTTGACCTTTGCGATAGAGGACAAACTTGAGGAAGGTTAGCGGTATGGAATCATAGAAAGACACGAGGTACTAAGGGAATTAGACAATAACATTTAAAAAGAAAAATGAAAATATCTTCAAGTCCAAGTTACTTGTTCAAAACATTAACCAAGAAAACTGGTCATTTTTATACATCTCTTCTTTACCTTTGTAAGTTTGGAACAAAGAGAATGGAGGAAAATAAACCCTCTTCATTAAGGTTTCAGGTGGGACGACAAAATAGGGTAGACGTTATTTTAAAATGCATTTTGTGTTCCTTTTCTTGGGGACTTAATCCGCTCCTAAGATAACACAGGGTGCAAATATCCCTTTATCGAAATGAGATCAAAGTTATTGAAAAGGGAGAATGATAAGATCGTGAATTTCTGTCTATGTGTGATATACACGTGGTCCTCTTTTGAAAATCCAAAGCATCTCGCTTCCATGACAACGACAAACCTTATCTTAACTTCATAAACTTGTTGCACCCGTCATACACTCCAATAAGCCACTGGAGTACCCTCTTTATTACCAGCCATTAAGCTTAAGGGATTAACCAATAATCTCTCTGTAATCGTAGAGGCACGCTTAGGATCGAGGTAGATTATTGACGTTTGGAGTATTTGGCATTCTGGGTTTGCATGTGTTGCTGTTGCTGTCATTTGAATGTTAACTGTTGGTTCTTCGTACCTGCCTGCCATATTACTCAGCCAGTGTTTCCTTGAAAGTGTAGGAGGAATTCACTTGGCAAAGCTCGATCACGTATCCTTTTCACCGTACGAAGGTCGACCTACTTCAACCGTCACAGAATAGAAAACATTATTAAAAAAAGAAATCTCGTCTCGTCCGATATATCCATAACCACGATTTGCAAATTCTTTGTCATTTTTTATGATTTGGGAAGTATTTTTCCCCATGTGATATTTATCGATTAAACAATCCGTTATACTTGTAAACGCTTATTTCATGTTTAGTTGTAAACCGAAGAGGAACTTATGTATTTATTCATTTATTTTATTTTATTTATTTATTTTATTCTTTCTTTTTCTTTCTTTTTTACTTACTTTTCTTTTTAAACTCCAACTTGTTTTAGTTGCATACAGTCCACCGTTGGAACAAAATGTTTATTGAGAAAGACAAATGCTTTAAAACAACGCTGAGGTACAGTTATAGAATGTAATCATGTTGATGTATCTATGGAATTAAAATGTCAATTGTCCCTCAGCATTTTCTATGAAATTTTAAATGTAGATGTTCTGATATATTTTCACTTTGACGTTTTAATCATCTACTGTACTTTTAATTCACAATTATTCATCATAAAGTTTATTGTGTCACACCTGATATAAACATCACAATCTTTAATCAATATCCATCGATATCATGCAAGACCTTTGTTTAAAAACCTCAACCAATGGCTAAAGTCAATATTCCATGTTTTCAATATCTTTCGTTTTATATTTTTCTTTTGATAGGAGCATGGTGCTATCACCAAGTATGACGAACAGTGTGACAGACACACAAGGTATCATCAACATCATAGATCCCAAATTGAAGATTTTAAACAAACGTCAAAGAAGATTGGTCTCACAGAATCGAGGGACCTTAGCCGCTATTAACAGAGCAGTCAAGATGGCTGTATCAGAGTGTCGATACCAGTTTAAAGAGAGGAGGTGGAACTGTCCAACCTTTAACAAAGATAGAGGTCCAGAGAGTCTGTTTGGAAAGATTTTGAATAGTGGTAAGTAAATATTTCTTGATGCCTTAGTATTAAATTTTGTCACGAGGACGAGACCGACACCAGAACGACAACGGAACAAAATAAGTTGAAGGGTCTGTTGGTTTATAGAGTTGGTTGGGTGGTGTGACTGATGTATGAATGGGATATCGGGGCTTCGAGATTCAAAACAGGGGCATTTTAATGTCGTATCCAAACATCAGTTAACACAGGGTGGAATCATCCCTGGGAGGGTAGTCAAATTAAATCGTGATGCCCCCGTGCCTATAAAATTGAAGTAACAAAAAACCTCTCATCATTAGGGCTCTTTGGGATCGTGACGGGAAAACTCATTAATCATGGTAGAATATTCGATTGGAACTCCGCAAATACTAGGGCAACTGCCCCCCCCCCCCTCGCGTAAGAGGATGTTCCAGCATTTCACTTTCAAGATGCTATAGTATAGACTTTTTATACTATCAAAACATATAGGCTGAACATTTCTAAAATTTCTAAACCAAAAGGGCAGTTTAAAATGCAATATACAGGCCTGATAAAAACCCGATTTAAATCGGTTTCCCGAAAAATTATTTTTTATTCCCGATTTTTTTTTTCTCTTCCCGATTTAAAAAAAAAAAAAAATCCAGATTTTTTTTTTTTTTACCAGATTTTTGTTTTCTTCCCTATTTTAACCTGATTTTCCCGATTTCTCCCTTATTTTCTCTATTCTTCCCTATTTTGCCCCTTATTTCCCCCTATTTTTTCCCAATTTTCTTACTCAAAAGGGGGGAATGTTGTTAAATACCATTTTTTACCCGCGAATCCTCTTCTTGTTTTTTTTACTCAAGGGGGGGGGGGATGTTGTTGAGGGGAAAACAAAAAACCTATTTTTTTTTAGTGCTCACTATCACCCCTGAATATACCTCCTGTAGTTACTTCAACGAATTAATAATTGTGTCGTCATCATGTTGGTTCAGAGCGTTGTTGTTTTGCAACGTCCGGGAAATGCAATAATACTAAGCAAGAGATATGAAAGGATTACAACATAACATGACACATGCAGCATTTTCTGACATCGCTTGCCTAATGTTACTTCTTAAGAATTGGAAGGGGTCTTGTGAGTCACAATAAAAATAGGTGGTATTTCTTTTAATCCTTTCTTTACATCTTGTCGTTTGCGGAACCTCAGATAGCACTGGCGCTCGCCAGCTGTTCTATTTTAACATACCATACCATCTCACTCTCGCATACTCTAAGCATTTTCTTTTTATGGCGCCTGTTCACTTAATAGCGCGATTGCGATTGGAGAATAATATGATTTCAATGATGCTCTTGAGAAAGATAACGAAATCATTTTGGAACGGAATGATAGATAATTGATTTTATAAACAAAATTTGTGAAGTTGTAAATCAAAACGTAAATTCACGAAATGATTAAGAAAGATAATATGCAAACTATGAATTCCACCTCCTTGCAAGATGACTTTAAACAAAATCAAACATTCATGGCAATTTCTTGCTTTTATGAAATGTTTCATTGCATTTTCAGAATTCACAATCCTGGCTCTTAGGCTGTGATGGAAATATAAACCAGCGTAGACCATCTGTGTCGTCAAAAACAATATAGGCATAGCAAGAAAATGTGTCTAATGGGGAAGGGAAGGGGGGCTTTGAGATTTTTAAGGTTATTCTCGCGTATTATAGTGGATATGTAGAATCATTTCCACCCCTTTCAATCTTTTCTTCTGGTTCTGCCTTTGGAGTTCATGACACTCTAAACTAGACTTCTCTGCTTGTTTTTCAAAAGGATATATGACATGTGTTCATTTTTTGATGTGAACAGAGAATCAGGGGTCGTGTTTCGTCCTGAGAGAGAAGTAGTTTCTTGACATCAGTCGGTAGACTCTCCTCTATCATCTAGCCAGTCGTCAGAGAACCTATATTGCTAGTTGTCTGTCGTTAACACAAGATTTGTTTTCTTTCGATAAGTCATTACTGTTTTATTTATAATCGTGTAAATAGATGCCTCCAAATGGTCATTCGAAGAAGAAAAAACATTTGTTCATTACCAAATAACAGGTTGTACGAAGAAAATGCAATATTAAGCCCTTGTCCCTTAAACAACATTAAACTTAAACAACAAAAAATAATGTGTTTCAAAAGGAAATGGAATGTGAAATTCCTTACATCTGTTATCCGTTGAATTAAATTAAATATGCCACACTCTTTCATAAAGCTAAAACAAAGGCACCAAAACAGATACGGTAATGAGCTCATCCCTATTTTTATTGTACCTAACAATGTACCGGAGATGTGTTGCATCTTTTCTTTCATCTTAATCAGCATGTGGTTTTAAAATTATTTCTACTTTCTATTTTGTTTTATATTCATTACATGTCAAACAGTGACGATGAAGCTTAATCCCCTTCCTATTAAAATCTTATTCGGGTGTAAATGTTATTTTTAAATGGATGCCTCTCCACATCATACCCACTTCCTTGCCCCGCCTTCACCCCTCCCGTGGCACCATACCAAGGGAGCCTAAAATTGCTAATGAGACGGGGAGAACATTCAATACCGCAAAGAATGTATGGAAATCTTCAGTGCAAAACAATCAGTAGTCGTCCAATTAACGTTGAACTTTCACTATACCACCGTGGGCATGTTACCAACACGCGTTCATCCGAGCCCCAGAGTAGACAAACAAGCCTCGGGAAGAAGGAAAAAAACCTCACCAAGACATTCCCCTCCAAACTTGTTACTGTGTCAACCTTTCCATTTTCTTTTTTTCGTCCTTGCCTGCAAACTTCATCTGTTGCTGTCCTCACCAGCCCACCGCAGCGGGGCTGATGAGAAAAACCCATCAACCCAGCGCGAGCTCGCGCCGGGCACTCCCCGGCGAAATCTGCCGAACCTTTCGCTGAAAATGACATTAAAAACCCCTGCCCAAATCTAATTTTCTGAGAGAGTTCATGTCGTGAATTTATTAAGTCAGCCAGCGGCAATGACTTTGATTTCTGTCGCGAGGAAGACAAGTTTAGTTAGAGCGAGACATGTTCCGTATGTTATGACTTGAGACAGAGGAAAGATCGAGAGACGCGGTAAAACAGGAGGAACGAAATTCGCAGGGTGCGACGCTTAATAAATCGGGATTAAATGGGCACTTTTTCCAACGAATTGTGATACATATATAAAATGTGAACGAAATCAAACAACAAATAGTTAAAAAGTTGAGAAAATGAGAAAGAATAAATATTCATGTACCTAGAGATCAATGTGGTATAAACGCAAGAAACTATTTGTCATGTTTTTTGTTTTATCAGTGATCATTTCGATGAAGATCTCTCTGTGTCACGTGACCTAGAAAGTACAACGCTCATCCGACACCAGTCCAGATTATGAGTGACGTACTGTGGGTTTTAACCTACACACAACATCTGACACAAGTGATTCGAACTCAAACTCAATAATACACATCAAGAATTTATGAATTCACATTGCAGTGTTTGTCGATGATATATATTACGTGCCTCTTATCACGTAAAATGCCTAGTTATCATACCCCTGACCCAATAAGGTGAACCAAGAAGGGGGCAAAGCCACGCCCTGAGGTGTACTCAGACACCCCATGGTAGAACCTTGAAGAGAAAATCATTATGTCAGCTTCAATATATCTGTGATGTAACAGTTGAATCAACAGTTGATGAAATTGACCTTGTTCTGCTCGAAAGCTATTGTGTGTCAGTTTTCCAAAATGTCAAGACCTATCATCTCTTTCTTAAAAAATTGATTTAAATTTATAGCGCCAGATTGCGTTTAAAGCAGAAAACTAATTCTTTCTCATTTCTTTGAAGGTTATTACTTATTGAAACGAATTAAAGCTTACAGTGAGAGGAGCAAAGAACAAAATGTACTAAAGATGTTCCTTAATGACAGTTCCTTTGAATTTTTACTGTTCCATTTAGGATGTTGTTATTTTATGACGAAACGATCTTAGCAACTACCATCGTCACCACCATTAGCTCTAGCAATACAATGGAATTATTAACATATCTTTGCATCCTTGTCATCCCGTCTTCATCGTCTTTATTCACATTATGTCACCCTATTCATTGAATGTTCTCGTCTTGAAAACAATAGACCTACCACGTCGCAAAAGACGAAAACATCTCAACATAATCATGACGAAATTGTCAAGACATGTTTCGAAACTTCGTAGCATCTACCTAAACAAATAAGATGACTTCCCTTCCGAATACGACACTCAGGAAGTCTACTTGTAACAAAATGAAAATAAAAAGGATAATTGTTTTGTTCATTTCATTTCATTCATTGGATCTGACATGTTCCCAAATTGAGTTTTCTTGGTTATGTAATATAAAATGTTTTTCATCTGAAACTATTATGATGAATTGAATTACTGATGCTCAGTAGTAACGCATCTACTATCATCCTGTCTTCCACTCCTATACCCGATCATCTGTTAGTGTGTCTGAAGTATTTCATCTTGACTACACAGATGGACACGCATTTTTGGTCTCTTATCAAACCTGACAGTAAAGTTTGTCTCTTTTGAATCTGAAACTGGGCTCTCAATATTCACCTTCTCTTCGTTACAAGTTATGTCAACACTAACTTGCACGGGCTTGATAAGTCTGTTTCAGTCAGATGTCAACGTTCTAATATAGAGCGATGAAAGAAGCTCCCGTTTGATGTTAGCTTTTATCACCGGGATGTCTCGATTGAATATTTCAGAAGATAGTCGGGAGAAATCAGATCATTTGGTCCACCCGAGCATCGTTACTTTTGGGTCACGTCACAGATAGTCTGAGAAGTAACGAATTAACGACTTGTAATGTTGTAAATGTCAACAATAATTGTATCTTACTTTACGCTTCTTCTTAAGCTTAATTGTCGTGCTGAAACATTACGTGGCGCCCATCTACTTATTGCGATCACGTGATACATATAGTAGACCAATCAGTGTCCGTCATTACATGTTTAGTGATTCGCATAAGTATATATGTATGAATTGGTCAGTAACGATGGTCTGGTGATTTTATTAATGGCTATACAAGTGTCGACCATATCGACAAGTAGAAAAGATCACCCCCTTTTGAGGTTCCACTTATCATCACAAACTGCGATGTTATTGAATGATTAGCTGATCGGTTTCTAAATGAAACAGAAACTTGTTCTTCCATTATCACCCTGACTTGAGGTGTCAGATATTTCTCTTGTCTACCATTAGACCACCAGCTCAACGCACATCTTTGCAACAGCGTCCTAACGTCATTTGTAACATAATGTTTAAAATGGCGAGGAGTCAACTGAAAAACAGAAATCAGGATCTTGTAATTGTGCAGGTATTGGAGAATGGGTAAAAATGCAAATCAAATATCATCCAGAATATATACGAGGTTACATGGAGGAAAATATAGACACTCTAATGCGACCTAATATTTACATTTATGTGTTGGAGGGTGAGGAAAAGAGAAAGATCATATTTATTTAATCAAAATTTTCATTCATATCAAAGAAAAGAAGTCTTAAATCCCATTAAGCCATTAAGATACCATATTTAAACCATTACTTTTTTTACCCTGTCACAATGCCCTTTGGCATGTTCGGCAAGAAATTTTGAAACACGCCAATTTCTTGCTTCGTCATCTTCGGACCCGAAAATAGTTGCTCCAACATTCAAAGCAGATTACTCTCTTCACGTCTTGAGATGGGCGGAGAATGGTTGGCCCTTTAAAAAGTTTCAATTTCATTCTGACATCGTAGGAAGTGGAAAGCAATTTGTACACTGTAGCAAGCTCTCATTCACCTGTTACGCTCAATCACCGACCCTCTTTCCTCCCCGAGTTTTTTACCCCTTTCATTTTTTACGCGATCCTTTGTCGCTCCATCATTCAGTATTTCTGTGAGTGCGCGGAAAGGATATAAAGAGAATGGAAGAAAGAGAGAGAAAGAGTGTGGGAAACGGGGAGGGAAATATTGAAGAAAAGGATGCAGGAGAAGAAAAAAAAGTTGGCAAAGGATGGAAAGATGCCGGCGACCACCCCTAGTGACGGTGGAATGTGACGGGGCAACTTCCCCGGAGAACCGCGGCCTGAGTTGCGGTAATTGAGTCGCAAGAGAAGACAGGCATAGCATAGCGCTGAGAGAGACCGTTACACGGTTCTTACGAGCTAGCAGATTTTGGCAGGATGGCTGTTTACGAGACCGTCACTTTAAAGTCGACTCATTATGATGATTGAAACAAAGAAAAGGGGGAAGGAACTTGAAATTCCTTTGTGGTATGGGGAGGTTTCGGGGGTACAGCCCTGCATCATTATGGGCGTTTTACATTGTGTCAGTAATAACGCACCTTGGGACACCTATAGTCGTAGTTCAGGTAATGTCATTGCTGAAGTGCGATGTCACACTATTCTCATTTACTCACACCTCTTAAAGATCAAATCTTAAAGTTCAGCTGACCTGCATGCCATATCAACAATTTCCATGAATTGATTTTCGGCACCCATATGATTATTTTCACAGATAATTTCATAAGATGATAATTTTTTTAATTCAACTTTATTTATAAACGTGTCATAATATTTTTAAAGCAAATGTAATCAAGTTTTTCTTCAAAATGTAAGTTTTTTCATTGGCTTAGGAATACCTGAATATGACTTCACATGTATGAATTAAGAAATAAGCTAAATATTCACACTCAATCACTGTTAAAGATCAAGTTTTATAAAGGCTCATATTAATGAGAGTGGAATAACGTCGTTCAACAGTGCACTACGGAGCGCCAAGTGTTATCTCCTTTTTCTTGGCATTTGATTACTGCTACATGTGTTATGTGAAGAAAAAAAATATGAAAGAACGAGATAAATGCTGTCATAAAATTGAAACGATACATTTATTCATAATGGTATGAGTTTTGTCTGTCTATTTAGACCTAATCTCCACACTTAAGCTTAGACTTAAGGTTGGACGCTTTTAATACGATCACAAAAACTTTTACAAATCAAAGAAAGGAAAATGCTAACACCATTTTATATATTGCCTATAGAAATATTAATTAATACCTGTTCAAACGGCGCCTTACCAGTTACAACATCAAACTATGTTTATCATATGTAACATGTCATTGTCATGTTCACACGTTCAAATAGGTGAAGAACAATGCTATAGGAATGGCCGTAGGTTGGTTTATCGAAAGTCTTTGCGATCTCATGTTGTATGAATCCCGGCCAAGGAGTTTATCGTTGCCCGCGCGGTCGATGTCAATATTTTGGAGTTGGGGGAGGATGACGCAGGGAAATGTTGAAGTATTTCTCAAAAACTTGAGATCCTTTGGGAGGCTAGCGTTTTCACTACATGCTATGACATGGCAACCACAGAACCTTATCCCCTCTACACCCCTTTGCTCATCGACGCTGTGGTTAAGGGCGGTTTTTGACTGAAATATATCCATCATTTGACCTCATATTACAATGGAGCAACCCTTTCACATCTAAAAACTGCAAATTTCACTATTATTTCTATCCTATGTGAACGGGGTTTTATCAAATTTCTTTTCTTGGACAATGATTTTAATCCACCTCTTTATGAATGTTTACCAATTTGTGAGAAATCAGTCCGATTTGAGTATATTGCAAATATCCATACAATTATGATTACAGTATTGTTATTGTAACTTACTATTCCTATCATCTTTTTTGAGCAGTGTTTTATATGTCTAGTTTCAGAAAAAAGAAACGGATTGATAACACATTACTTGAAGAAGAAAAAACTACTAGTTTAGAGATCTCTCTTATATAATAACTGAAATTGTAATAGCTATGTAGAAATATGATACATCTCGTAAAGAGAAAGTCAGCGTATACTTCTCGCATGATACTTGAATGAGAAATGGGCCACTTTTAATCGATGCAAATGATTCACATCAACTCATCGCTGATTGATTACATAATCATGAGATGAAACAAATTCTAGAGTTGAAAGGAAAAATGTATATTTATTACAGGCATGTCATTATCATGGAATGTCTTTATATTTCAAAGCTTCAAAATGTAGATAGTACAGCCTCTCAAAACGATGAATAATTCTCTGTGGAAGAATCTATATCAAAGTAGGGAAAAACGGAAGAGTCATATGTCTAGATTTCTCGTTCAAGAGAAGGAATACGAATACTATAATAGGATGACGAAAGATGTCATAGAGTACGTTAACGCGTCACATATGTCTCTGAGTGGAAGACGTTTGGGTTGAAAATTTAGAGGAACAATCCTTGCCCGCTTAACCCCTTCTGACACCCTTCACTCGACCCTCTTGTTCCATAAAGTGGGGTTTAAGGATGGCTTGTCGGGCTCGATTCCTTCTCCACCTAAGCTACACTCTTCAGTCATCGCCATCACCAATGAAAAAGCACAGTGCTCGCGCCGTAACCCGGTATAAAACGGAAAAGCAGTCCGCTCTGGCGCCTTGTCGTCTGCTATGGTCTCCCGCCGGGATTCCAAATCAAGAAGAAATAGAAGAATAAGAAGGATAAAAAGGTGGAAGGTAACAAATCTAGGGGAATCTTGCTTCTTTGGTAGAGGAACGGTCGCTGCCGATCGATAGGGGGTCGTGAATATATTTGATAGGATTTTCGGTGATCTTAGTTACCACCGGAAAACAATTAGCTCAACGCTTCGACGAAATATTATTTTCACGCCTTTGAGGGTTCAATGTTTCCCTCCCTTCTTCTCTCCTTTGCTTCAAATTTACACTTGACATCCATAGACGAGAGTGCTGGATTGTCCATGATAAAACCCTGAAAGAGTAGGGTGCGTTCAGTTCATGGTCAAACGTCTCCAAACAGTACCGACTTATCTTCGTCACCCTTCGTCAACATATCGGCAACATACGCCTTGGCCGTCACCGATCAAAAAACTATATCGAAATTCTTCGTGTTATCCAGCTTAATCTGAACGAATCTTCAAGACCTACTACGCGTTGGTCCCCGTTAAGACTAGATGCATTTGAGAAACCATCTCGCAATTGGAAAGAGATAATGTGACACTTTAGCTAGGATAGGTTTTCGTGAGCATGACTCATGCAAAAATGTTTTGATATGGACGAAACTTGCGAAGGTGTTATGATGTATCCTGTCAGTCGCAGCTGTCGAAAAACGTATCCCAAGTTAGGTTTTGGAATTTCTATTCTAGACATCTGCTTAGAGAGTGTATGTAAAAGAGAAAGCGCAATAGAGAGAGAGAGAGGGGGGGGGGGGGTGAAGAAAGGGAGGTAGCGGAGGGTGAGGTACCCTTGGTTCGCTGTATCTGCCTTTTTTCTCTCTTTTTAAATTTCCATAATGGTTCAACTCGCATAATACTAAGCTATCCGTTATTACGATTATTAACCTAATAAGACCAATTAATACTAATTAGTAAAAAAAAAAAAAAAGACCAATTGTCTCGCAACGACTTGACCCAATGACCTTGGCATCACTAGTCCAGTGCTCAAACCACTCGTCTCCTTTTTAAGTGCCGACAGTCCTCCCGCTTTGCTTCTTTGAAGTTAACACCGTCGAAAATATCCGATTAAAAATCGGAAAGATATATCCACATTGACAAATACTGAATTTTGAAATATTTTCATGTGTTTTCTCTCTTGTGTGCGGATAACTTTTGTTGAACCCCGGGGCAAAGGGAATTCACCCCTTCCCCAATTATTTGGTCAATTTGAGCTGCTGAAGAGCGTTTGAACGAGTCATCGAGGTAAGACCGTGAAACACAGGAACAGCGAGAATTCGAAATAGGAAGTAGTTTCGTCACTGTCAACACCAATTAATAATCGACATTCAGATAGATTGCTTTATAAAATATGGCGGAATAGCGAAACATCAGCAAAATTTCAAGAGAATGGGAGTCTGATTATCATTGTGCGAAATCTAACTACATATATATTCGAGTAAATTAAGCTACGTGTATACAAAACCAAATGAATTAGACGATCTAATGACATTAATGCACGTATTAGTAATTAAGAAAGTTTAGAAAATCAGTGAACGACTGATTACTTTTTAAAACTCATTCCTAGTATAAACTTACCCGTATCGGCCTGATTTTAAAATGCATAACTCAAAGTTAAATGCACATACATTTATGAAAATGAAATGCCAAAGATAAGCGTTTCAAAAAACCTAGGAACACCTTCAATGGACCTCATTTCTCCTTTCATCCATAGCAACGAACGCTTAGAAGGAATACATCAACGCGCATAGGGCTTGGGGAAATAAATAGAGCATGGTATCCCCTTAATCCGTCTTCGAGGACACCGTAGACAAAGCGGAGCGAGAGGGAGAAAACTTCAGTCGAAAAGTTTGTTTACTATTTGGCGGCGAGCTTCAGTGTCAAAAGATGAGGAGGGGGAAACGGAAGGACGGGTTGATGTCTCGAGAGAGATGAAGTGTTCTTGAAGAAAAAAGAGTAAGAAGGGGTAGAACAGGGAATGAGAGAGAAAGAGAGAGAGAGAGAGAGGGGAGAGAGAGGGGGAGGGGTGATGGGTAAAAGAGGGTGAAGTGGGGAGGGAGGGAACAGTCATAAATATAGATTGGAGAAGTTGAAAAAGAGTGCTAATAGAAAAGCAGCCAAATTTACAAGTATTCGAGTTCAAGTTCAAGTTTAACTTCCCATGCATCACCAACAAACAGCAATTCACATATTCTTATATGTTCTACTCTTTCACCTCCTTCTTGACTGCTTTATTCTCCTCACTCTTAATCTCGAACTTCCGACCCTATTTCCCCCTTTTTCCAAAATAACTTCATGTTTCCCCTAAAAAGCTCTCCTGAGGTGTTCCGTTATCTTATCACATTCCAAATCTATGTTCTTCAAAATGATAGCCCCGATCTAAATGTGCTATTCTTTTGTGTCATTACAAATTCTGACCAGAATTTTTTTTCTTAATTGAACCATTTAACTTTTGAGTTGCCACTTTCACGAGTTATCATGATAATGAACCGATACCAAGCGAAGTATTCGAAGCATAACTATTATGACAAAATATAGGTAATTAATGATTAATCATGTTCAGAATTGTAGGTCTCACGACCAGTGGCGTAGACAGGTTCGTACACCTGGGGGGGATGACTCAGGGGCGGATCTAGCTTTTTGCTAAGGGGGGGGGGGTTGACCAAAATAATGACGATGCGGAGCATCGTCCACGAGCCGCGAAGCGGCGAGCCGATTTTTTTTGGGGTGTTTATTTGAACCCCGTAAGTGATGTTTTCCTGGCATCTATTAACACAATGGAGACCATAAAAAGCAGTGCATGATAACGTCTTTTTAAATCAAGTAACAGTTAAATACCCAGTTATATCCAGAGTTATCATGTGTTTGGTTAAGTTACCAGATGAGTTGAATATCTTCTCACAATATTTGCACTTGAAAGGGTTTCTCTCCAGCGTGCGTTCTTTTTTTTTTTCTTTTTTCTTTCTTTTTTTTTTTTTTCCCTTTTTTTTAAATTTGTTTTTTTGGGCCGCCCAAGGGGGGGGGGTTTAAACCCCCTAAACCCCCCCCACCCCGTAGATCCGCGCCAGTTTAATCTTGTGGTTTCCAAACCACAAGATAACCACAAAATACTTGTAAGATTTTCTTTTTTTTACCGTCTGAATTGGCTTTCACCGTGTGAATGCGGCTAATAACAATAAACACAATAATGATGAGGATTATTATTATCATCATCATAATTATTATTAATATTAATATTATAATTGTTATCATTATTATTATTACTATTATAATCATCATTATGACTTAATAAGTAAGCAAATATCATTCCCCAAAACCTGGGGGGGATGATTGTACATGCCATCCCCCCCACCTTGTGAGGTGGGGGGGGGATGCATCCCCCTCATCCCCCCCGTTGTCTACGCCCCTGCTCACGACATTGGAATGAGCGGTTTAAGAGTCTTATACATCTGATGTTGTTGACCATTTTGGTGTACCTTGTCCTCCTTGACTCATGCAGAACGGTCAACCTGCTCAAAGTTTACGAGCATCTCAAAAGATGTTGCCCTCTTTTTTCTTAAAATCCTATCAAAGTCATTGATCGGCGGCTAAATCTCTTTGTTTAAGAGAAAGGTAGAGTTTATTGAGATCTCTTGTCCGGTCTAACAACACCGCAGCCGATGCATATAGCCCCACGCATGCCTGGACGCGTTGTAACAATAATACAATCGACGTTCAAAAACACGTACGTGTGAAAATCGGCCCAACTGTTCAAAGAACCGACGTGTCTATTGATTAGATCAAATTCTTTTATAATCGTTCGCATTTTTGACACTTCAGTATCGCTTTTGACTATTTATATTACCCGCTTTAAATACAATTGACTGATTGAATAGAACGAACTAACACAATTGATCGCCAAAGAATTACTATCGCCCGCGTGTTCCAAGTATCCCGCAAGCCGCAACGAATTCGATTGCTCTTGATGCCTTATTCAGCGCTTAATAACCCTAATCTCCGTTAAGCTGTTATTGATACCTGTAACCTATGTCTGCCCAATGTCATCAAGAATGACTAACGGAGAGGGAATCTCTTAACCCGCTTTTAGAGGTTATAATCTTGGATAACGATTGTTAAACTGTCATGTTGAAAGGCAAGTCTTTCAATGACTCACCCCAACTTGACCCGGAACCAGTATCTTCCTGTAAACTTGGAGGAACGAAGTAGAAAAACACCCCTGCTCATCAAGATGGTGCCATCTTAATTCTGCACCACGCCTTACTTTCACTATGACGAATGCAATCATGAAAATGCCTCGTCATTAGTATAGAATAATTCGCCTACTGTTCGATATTTCCAAGGTTCAATATTATTTATGATGATAATTATCAAACAACACCTTTAGTTTGGTTTAATGTTGCTCATGTCTCTGATCTTCATTATCATTTTGTTGAATCTACCTAGCTAAAAAACAAAGAAACATGCCAACAATTTACGAATTAAGCTCCTAGTATTTAATGTTAATGTCAAAGCTCTTGTTTCGAAATACCGTATTGAACTAATGAGAATAATCATGTTCGACTGCTGTAATCTATCCGAAATTTGTTATCTTGCTTATTGTTATCACGCAAAGGATACACAACTGTAATTTGGTCACATTTATACAAGTAAATGTCAAATGGCATCGTCAGTTTCTTGTATTTTTTCCCTTTATAAACTGTTAAAAACGCTGACTAAGTTTGCGTTGTAGGTTGAGAATTTAAAAAAAGAAGATCGATATGGATTTATCAAACCAGCACCATAGCAAAGAGAGCTGAACCACAATGTATAATAATAAATTTAACATTCTTTCCCCTTGTTTCTCTGTCTTTTTCTGATCAGGTTGTCGAGAAACATCATTCATCTACTCAATAACCAGCGCAGCAGTGACACACTCCGTAGCGAGGTCGTGTAGCGAAGGAACGATCGAGTCTTGCACGTGTGATTACAAGTTCCGTGGTGACAGCGGAAACGATTGGGAGTGGGGCGGCTGCAGTGACAACGCTGACTTCGGCCACCGATTCGGCAAGAAGTTCGTAGACTCGGGCGAGAAAGGACGAGATCTCAGACATGCTATGAACCTACATAATAACGAAGCAGGCAGAAAAGTAAGAATACTTAAAACAAAACTTTCAGTCTGTTGTATAAATAAACTTGACGATTTTGAAAGAGAAAATTATGATACAACCCCAAACTTTTCAAGACCATACGTGTCTAAAAAAGTAAAGACAGCAGGTTGATGAATATACAAAAATTGTACACAATAATGTAGAAAAATATCAAGTTGTTGCTTTATGATCATTATTGACTATTTTGAAGCCAAGTTTTGTTTTTTTGTCATGAAACTTGGAAATTTGAGGCAGCTAATAATTGAGATTTACGAGACTGCCTGAGGACAAAAAGCCTGATGGGTTCAATTTTGACTTTCATGACTATAATTTCAGACAAATATCATTATGTCAACATGGTAAAGTTTTAATGATTTGAAAACATGGGAGGTCGTATCTTATGTACCTTCTTGGATTTATGTTCAAAGTGCATCTACCATCTTTTCTTATTTTACTACCTCGTTCGTCTTACTGGGATGTCTACCAGCGAAAAAAGGAAATTAAAATGGATCTTGAAACTATTCTCATGAAATAAGAGGCAATTTGGCAAAATGAGAAAAAACCGCGCGGAACTTTACACAAAAGCGAACCCGTATTCCAAATTGACGGTGTTTACTAAGCGGCTATTGAGAAGAGAAATAGGCGAAGTGACTAAAGCAAATGGGACCGCTTTTGAAATGAAAACGCTCTTAAAACGGTGCTTCTTTTCACCCGTTTCTCCTTCAAGAGATCGTAAAATCCCTCTGAAGTCTGTGAGCATGCCGCCTCAGCTTCTTGAATGGCGCTTTAGTCGAAATGATTGGAACCGCATCCTGTGATTTGCTTCTTTATAGTTCTTCACTATCAGATTTCCCATCTTCATTATTGAGTTGATTTTCTGGTAAATGTCGTTCTAAGAAATGTCATAATCTTACAATCATTACCAACTCTACAACTTAATATTACTGTTTGTTCAAGAAAGTTCGAATGGTTTTCTTTTTCATCGTTCTTTGCCCAACACTAAATTATTTGGGGTGTATACAAGTAAAGGCAGGTTTTTAGAGAAAAAACCCTCAAGGGGTAGAATGGGAAGTAAAATAAATGTATTTGGGGGAAAAGAAATTTACTATCACACTAAGAAATCAGGATGCAATTCTGCTAATATATCAGCACCCTCTGCCAAATACTCGTAGGTGGATGAGAATATGCACCCCGATTGCACCCTTGTTTGTTAGTAGGTAGTTCAGGGAATAGAAGGAATGGATACTTAATGAAAACTCCTTTAAGCATACTTATAAACATTATGAAGACATTAAGATCGCTAATACTTAATGTATAGACAAATATTACATTAATGATTAGCCAGTCAGTCAGATGCTTTTTCATATTATGAATGTACACATATAAATGAAGATGATTACATTTGTCTTTGTAATGAATACATTTTCTTTGAAATTCGAAGTTCAAGACTCCATATTAATAGTGTATTTTCTCTTTCTCCTTTCCCTTTCTCTCCTAACCGTAGACTGTATCCAGTGAGATGCGTCGAGAATGTAAATGCCACGGGATGTCGGGGAGTTGTACCATAGAGACATGTTGGATGAGACTACCAACCTTCAGAACGGTGGGTGAGCTCATCAAAGAGCGTTTCGACGGCGCCTCCCGCGTCACCATGAGAAATGACGGCAGTCCGAGCGACCGCGAAACCGAATCAAGCTTCGTGCCTTACAACCCATCTCACAAGCAGCCAGCCTCACGAGATCTGGTGTATTTCGAAAACTCGCCTGATTTTTGCGAGCGGAATGATAAGTTCGGCACGCCCGGAACGAGAGGGCGGGAATGCAACGCCACGTCACTGGGCGTGGATGGGTGCGATCTTATGTGCTGCTCGAGAGGGTCTACGACAACTGAAATCAAGGTCAAAGAGAGATGCAGTTGCACGTTTCATTGGTGCTGTAAAGTAAAATGTGAAGAGTGCACGTCGTTTCGGACCGTGCACAGATGCTTGTAGTCAAGGGAACCATGTCTGGTTTCCATGCAGGAGTACCAGGCGTGATGAAGAACTTGGTAATGACTGAACTGAGGTGCAGTATGAAATCTTGACTTCTACATGAAATGGCACTTCACATCAAAGGACTCGTGAACATTCGAAGATATTTCGAATCTCGATGGGCAGGCTATTGTTTTGATATAAATTATCAAATAATCAATATAAATGTTTCCTGTCCATCAATAGCCTGAAATACGTGATTATGAATGAAACCTTCTACACTTTGTTATTTAAGATCACTTAAATGAATGGTCATTTTGCAGCGTGTACGCAATGAGTTGGACTCTGTTCATGTCGTTTGGCAAAGGCACGTAGAGCGCAGACGTATATCAACAGCTGATTGGCTGGAAATCCATGTCACGTGACATTCTGTTCAAGCAAATCGAAGAAAAGCATGCACAAATGGAAGACGCCATAATTATTACCCGCATCGCTCTCTCAATATCACTCTCTCTGCTGTGGATTCACTTATGAAGCTAATAGTATATAATTGCATGACAATGTATCTAAGATAGTTATTATTTATGATGAATTTGTTTGCATACTTGAATTGCTTCCTTGTTTATGTTTATATGTGTATAAAGTGATTACTGCAGAGCAACGTGGAAAGGGAACGGTTCAAGTATACGTGATTTTATGTGGTACTACAGTACTAATGATAAAAAGAGTAAACTTGGGAGAATCCTTAGTATGACGAATACGAATACATTTTAATTGACAATTCAATCACGTTTCCAATCAGAATCAGAAAAAATGGTAACTGTTTCGGGTTATGATACTAAAATTAGTCTTTAGAGACGCTGTTATTCCGTGATTGTTCCGAGTAACGGCATGATGAATACATAGTGTAGGTGCTTATTATCACTTTGCCATGTTGGTAAATAGTGTTATATATTTCCCTTTGAGTGGTGATGATATATTTTAATTTTGGAATGAAATATCTTCGTATACAACATCTTTGTGACAACAAACACTCTCATCATCTTAGAGAGATTATATAAATTTGTTTAAGAAATGATATAGGTGCCAATGTTATCCTATATAGCTTCTTACACGGTGTGTAAGAATCGTTTTGTCGTGGTATTTTATTCTTACAACTTTCATTGAAATGTGTGCTAATGTTAATGAATATACAGAGCAGTATTATCACTTTGTTATTTTGTAAACCCAAATCAGAAATATTTCCTTTTCTGGTGCTGATAATGGAGCTATTTAGAAAGAAATTTAAATGAATTGCCAAATATTATACAATTATTTCAGAGATGAAACGGTCCATACATAATTAACAACAAATACAATGGTTGGTACAAAACATGTGACTACCGGTTATTCTAATCATTATGAAGTGTTATCAAAAGAAAATGGAAACGCTGAGGAAGTTGTATGACATTTTGTCTGGATCATGATTATCTGAATGCGTCATAATATGCTGTTTTTAATATTATTGAAATCATTCATAATGGCTACATATATATTTGAATGCATCTTATTTGATTTCAAACACAATAACTCTCTTTTGTTACGATATGAATAAAGATACATTTTTAATTCAGTTTCCTTAATAACGGTATCCAGCCTAAATGCGCGTCTACATAGGAGTCACATACATTACATAGCCACCTAGTCTTTTGTACCAAATTACACATCTGAAATGCTAAACTAATGATATAAAACGACAACTTTTTGACTATTAGAATTCTTGAATATAGCCTTAATAGCACTGGCCCATTAAAATATAGATAGTCAGATATGAAATTAATGCTATAGCTTTCAGAGGTAAGATTTATCAATGTTTATCAATTAATGTGTCATGTGATCCAGTTTTAATTATGCTGCAAGATATTAATGTGTGTACCTTTCCCTATTAACTAAATAGACACCTTGTGATGAAAAATAAACACACTTTTCTGGGCTAAATATATATAGCATATCGTCCCCATATATGTCAAATTCAAACTTACTCCACCATAACATTTTATTTATTTGAAACGTGTAAGCCATTGTTGATATGAGGTGGATTTGTCATTTTCAATTTTTTTTTAATGAAATTCATTTAACAGTATTAAAAAAAAATCCCCATTTAGTGACTGTTAGACAAGCCAAAAGATGAAATACTTATCGAATTATTATACCGAATTCGTCTTATGTAATGTAAAATGTATTCGATTTGTGATTATTTTGTATTGTATTATGGTGTATATAGTTTACACAAGGCTGATGAGTGAAAGTTGAATATATATTTTCGTAAAGAGTTCTTTTTATATTTGTCATATTGCTTTTACACGTTGTTTTCGCATCATAATGATAAAGGATGCATACCGATAAAAGAAAATGTGAAACAAACAATAAAATATTAGAAAAACGTACTGTGTGCAAGTTTATAAACCATAATGAGAATAAGTGCTGAAAATATTGTAAATATTTGTATGAGAAAAAAGAACCACTTGCCGGTTTGTGAAGCATTAAATATGCGATTGAATACTAACAAATCGATTTTGTATTTCTCTTTTTTTTAACATAGCTGAACGAGAAAGACTTGAAAGGAATTGTAGTAGGCTTTTAAATAATTTAAGTTGTAAACGAGGGAGAGAGTTAAAGAGAAAGAAAGAGATGAAGAAAGAGAGAGAGAGAGAGAGAGAGAGAGAGAGAGAGGGCAGGAAGAGGAGTGGGAAGCGCAAAGGGAAGAAAGTTTTATGAATAAAAGTAGAATGATTAGATTTACAAAGATGCGGACAACATGAATTTTAATGAGAGAGATTCTGACAAGAAAAGTAAACTCTGGGTAAAAAAATGAGACAATGAGGCCAAAATGAAGAGAGAGAGAGAGAAAAAAAGAGAGAGAGAGAGATAATGATTGAGAGAGAGGGGGAGGGGTGGGAATGAGAGAAGGGATTTTGGGAGGAAGGGGAGGAGAGATGCTTAGATGAAGAAAAGTGAAGTAGACAGACAAATTATAAAGAAAAGAATAAATATAATAATTTGAAATGAGACATATGATTATTTCAAGAGTCAAGAAAAAGACAATCACGTGGCAAAATGAAATTGTAAGAAAAAATTATTGTTTGAACTTTATACTATCTCATCTTCCATAGGCCATCTTCTAAATTAGGTCCAGACCTTATTATTTCTGTGTATGCTTCATACATGAAAAAACACTGAACACACTGCGACATAATAATGCTAGCCTTACTTATATAGGGCTATCCAAATTTAGCCGTCAAGGAAGTTAAAGTATCAAGCTCATAATGGCATCATGTCAAATTTTGGCGTCAAAATAAAATCTCAACTACACCTCAAAATAAACAAATAAACTAATGGCAACTATCCACAAGTCTTATCCTAGACTTTATTTTAATTTCATGTCTTTTCTAGGATACAGATATCATATTCGTCTCATTTTTATCTCCTGATTTGATTTTTCTCCGTGTCTCGGCACTGCCCTGGACTGTAGCCAAGCAGCCAGCGCGTTCTATGATGAATCACGAGGATGGCGGCGAAAGAAGGCAAGCTTAAAAGAAAGAGAGTTAAACAGAATTGGGTAGCTATGCAGTATCAGCTCGCAGACGTTAGGAAAATAATGGCTGGCGGCGAGGAACAGAAAATCATGTAATTAAAAACCTCAAGACTTCCCCCCTTTGGAGACCAGAACTTGACCTCTGAAAGTGCATCCTCGTGTTGAACGCTAATTAAATGACAAGTTGAACAACTTGGAGGTTGTCCTAAAACTTGAGGAAGATCTCCCAAGAGAAAAGGCCGTTGGAAAGAGATATGACTTACTGAAGATAGGACGAAGAGTCAGTCCCTTCAGGCTTAGTAGGAGTCTTAAACCCATTCTTACCAATTTGTTGTTTTTCCCACTTTGAATAATGTCTTGTAAAACCTAATTTCCATAATCGTCGAGAATTAAGAACACTGCCTGTATACATGACTTTGCAGAATTTCAGTAAAGGTCATCATCATCTTTTCCGAATGTCAGGACTTAAGGTCAGTTCCATACTCTTATGGCATTTTGTCCAAAGTCATACATTTTTTGAAGAAATTAGAACAATTTATTCTTGAGACAGTCAGGAATGTATTCAACCAATAACTCACTTTGAAAGTTTATTGATGACTCCAGACTAAGAGAAGCGAAAGGAGGGGGGGGGGGGTGGTTGGTAATAATATCTATAATTGACATTTTCAACGAGTATAAGTATAATGTCTTATAACAAGGATAATAATATTCCGCTTTTATATAGCGCTCAATACATCAATCTATGATGTGTCTAAGCGCTTTACAGATATATTATTACCCCGGTCTTCAGATTCAAGATAGCATAGGTTGTATAGGGTTTGTAACAGACTATATTGGTAAAACGCTTAATACAACTTGGAACTATACATAAAGAACTAATTGTCATCAAATGAATTCGATTTCGATAAAGAAATTTTATATTTTTACTTCGAGAGCATAAATGGTACATCACTTCTGTGACTGATGTTGATTTAATTTTGTTTTGGTAATAGTAACTGTAATAATGATCTAATTCAACTCATAAAGTACCCATGGGGAAACTTAATACCTAACTTGTTTATATTTTATTTTATTGCAATTTTTAACAATGATTTGATTGGTGTGGAAATCAGGAAATAAAAACAGATACAGCGAAAAGAGAAGCATAATAAAAATACAGACATTTGAATAAAGAAAAGGAAGGTGATAATTTGTCAAAAGTAGAGAGACAAAGTTATGAACAATTTCCTTCACAAGTAATGCAACCAGATTTATCCTTCCTTGAGTAAAGGGTAATTTCTGTGATTTTTTCCCCCACGAACAGTTTTGATGGCGCTCTTTCACTTGGGACAATAAATTAATAGAGAGCACCTCTCTCTCTCTCTCTCTCTCTCTCTCTCTCTTTTCTCTCTCTTCCTTTATCTCCCTCCTTCCCTCTCTCCCTCCCTCCTTTCACATATTTCTCTCACAAGTACTCAAAAATCACAAACAGTTCTTTCTTTTTTGTTTGTTATAAAATACTCAAAAATTATATGCATATGACAGGTCTATGAGGGCGCTACAACGAAGCAAGAATTAGATGTCCTTTTATAGGGACACTAGCAAAAATATTACTACCAAATCGAACACATTAGCATACCCACAAAATAGCAAAGAAGGACACGTAATAAGGAGGGGGGGGGGGGCTTCACAAGAATGACAATCCAGCATTTAGCTTCTCCTAAAACGTGTTTTTCTACATTGTTCCTTATACCAAAACGACCGAACCAAAATGTGTTGAATGAATTTTTAAATCTCAGTATTTGAAGTATTCAACCATTTTTGTTTGTGAAAGAGCGCCCCCATTTCAATAACGGTTTGTGCATGAGATTTGTAACCAATGAACACGTTACCTGAAGCTAAAAGAAAACCAGTACCTCCTCTTATTAGCTATTGTAGTAATACTGTCACTGCTGATATAATTCTACTACTACAACGGCTGCTACTAGTACTTCTACTACTACTTCTACTGCTACTACTACTACTTAACTACTACTACTACTACTACTACTACTACTACTACTACTACTACTACTGCTACTTCTGCTGTTGTTACTATATACTAATACGACTACTCCTACTACTCCTGCTTCTACTACTCGATCCTACTACGACTACTACTACTACTACTACTACTACTACTACTACTACTACTACTAATAATAATAATAATCCTACTTCCACTACTACTACTACTACTACTACTACTACTACTACCCTTCCCCCCTCCTCCTCCTCCTCCTTCCTTCTCCTCCTCCCCCTCTACTACTACTACTTCCTCCTCGTCTTATTTTTTCCTCCTTTTACCACTTATACTTTCTACTGCTTCTAGATTTCTTCGTTTATGTATTTATCAATTTTGTTTGTGTTTATTTATCCTAATATTGCATGAGGTACATGCTCTAAAGCATTGTAGGTAGTGGTTAGCTGATTCATTAGTGATCTCCCTAACTGATGGCACTCTGTAATTTTTAAAAGTAAGTAAACTAGGTTTCATTCAGATTGTTTGAGGGAACTGCAAACATGTTAATCATGTCTGTATGACTCTCCTTTCTCTGTAAAAGTAACAAGACACACATATTTCTCACAAAATTATACACGTAACAATCTCTGTTTCTTAGGCTGAACAAAATTCATTTTATTCATTCACTTTTGGACAAAAAGCTCAGCCATAGGCTGGATATACTTCATACAAAGCTAACACATTACATGCGTTTCAATGCGACGGTGGATACAAAATTAATTACATAATTATAGTGAAGCTCAACGATGCAAAGCAGCTAAAACCGATCCAGGTCGGGACGAAATCACAAAGAAACTAGTAAGAAACAACCCCAAGGTTGAAAAAATGACATATTTTTGCCATTGATGTACTGACCATGTTAACACACAAATTGATAAAATGTATTTTTGGGACACATACAAGTTCATTAATTTACCAAAATTTGTTAACAATTGGGATTCCTTTCCGATTTGAAAGTTTGTGATACTCCTATACTTCCTAAACGTCAACTGCGAAATATGTCCAAGACTTCCACAAATGAAGTTTCGTTGCGATTTTAGGGGTATAGATTCCAACCGCTATCAGTGGTGTGCATGCTGTGCGCTCTGAGCTTAATAAAGTACATTCGATTCGGCACAAGATGTACAAACAATCTATAAACAAATGACCATAAATATATTTACAATAAAAAAAGTGATTTCACATGCAAAAATAACTCATTTATATATTCATCCTTAGCCAGATGAATATTATATAATAAGTTGAATACATAAAATAGCTGTACAATGTACATAATTGAATACGTCTTACATCTCCTTCTAAAAGGAAAATAAATGTAGACTAAATGTGTTTTCAGCCGCAATCGAATTGACTGTAAATAAGTTATAATTATAAATGTAGACGTCACAATCCTAACTACATTAGGTGACAAATAGAGTCTACGATAATACGAAAATGTTTGAATTATTGAGATATATTAAAAGTAAGTAATTCACATCATTTTGAATGTCTGGAAGTTTACAATTCAAGATTGTATTACAGTCGAGACAGCATAGGATAACATTGTTTAAAACACAATCACTAAATCATTCATAACCCCTTGTAAAATTGATGGTTTTTGTGTTTCATGAAAAGTTAACTGGTTGAATTAGCGCCTTTGTTGAATGCATTTAGATGTAAGCTTTAATATGACATAAAGCGGGACAAATACATTTTTCATATACATAACATTTTCAAAACTTGGTGGGGTATGAATTATTTAGCTCTTAGCGGTATATATATCCAACATGTATCAGTGCAACGGACCGGACCCATGGGTTTATATCTTAAGTATCATGGTGTATAACTTTCAATTTCAATCACATTTTAATTACATTGAACTGAGATACAACCACATGATATTTATCAAAGGTAGCGAATAAGCTCTTAATACATGTTACTATTCATTTCTTTGGTATGCAAATTCAAGGACGAAAACTGTTAGACGTTTATCAAAAACATGTCTAAAGACATGACGGAGACGACAACACTTCCTACCCACCCTAAATGAGACAAAAAATGTTACTCGTCCCTGTCATAAACCTCAGCGACACAACGTCATATAATTTTACTGCAAACATGCAATACTCATGGAATTTAGGTAATAATTGTTGTTTTTTCTTCTCCAGAACTCGATGTAGCTCTTTATTTATAAAGACTACTTTTAATATCTTGATTGATGACATCACATAAACTAGTTCTTTAAGTTTCCAATACATCTGTACGGTAGCCATGATGAAGGCAAAAGGTTGGAGTCCATTATTAAAGGGAACAGGAATTGTGCAATGACTAACTACCCTGGTCAGAGGGCGCCGTCCTAAGTGAGGACGTCCTCCAATCAAAATTGCATTTGGCAAATATATTTTTAGTCGGCAAAACTTTTGGCACTCTTTTCCAATGTCGGTAAATGTAAAGATTAGCGTATAGCTATTTTTTTTTCTCTATCTACATACTTGCTAGACTGATGCCCTTCACAAAGTATGGGTTATCAATGAGGAAATACAACATTTAAATAAAAACCTATTATATTGTTGGAAAATAGTTGTTTACCGAACATCACTATTATATTTATATCATGTAACTTTACATTTAAAGCACGGAAGACAATACGGCAGGAAAAATGGAGACTTTCTATTAAAAAAATTGATAATTCAAGAGTATTCTATAGATCGCACATACATGCAAAGGAAGAGGAACTTTCTGTTCTTTTCTTACATGCATTATCATTATTTCGTTCGTACATCAAATCGTGCGACAGTTCATGTGTCTTTTAACCAATTTGATTTTCTAAATGAACGAAGTACGTCAGCTTTTAGTTCACATCATTTCGAGACCCCGATGTCATCAAATTCGTTTTTCACTCCATTTAAATCTGTAGAAAATTCCATGAAATCAATGCATTTAACATCTCCAACTTTGGTCTCCAAATGGCACCTTTTTCGATGCGTTGTCTTCCGGACACATTCCTGGCCATCCAGTCTTTTAAAGGTCTACTGCTCTCTCGTTTACGCTCTGCAAAGATGTATCTCCTCACGCGTCGTGCAGCGTTGACAAATGACGTCACAGCACCAATGGAATCTGCACTGACACGCGCGTGTCACCATGACACTCCGAATATTGTATCCTCGTCCACAGCAGAGGCTATTACAGGTCCTAATCTTATCGCAAGTTCGTCCCCCAGTCCCCTCAGAATATTTACTCGGCGTGCAAAAATCCGGCGACTCTCTCTCGAAAACGAGATCGCCTGGCCCCGGCGACGTCGGCGACGTGAGCGAGTCGGGGTATATCTTTTCCTCGGGACGCGGCTGTCGTCTGCGTACGAGCTCGTTTTCACCGTCGGCACGGTTCGCAAGGATGACCTGAACACTTCGTTCGTATTTCTCTTTGAGATCTACACCGATGCTATGGAAAGGACCGAGCTGTTTCCAACACGTCTGAGTGGTGCATGCCCCTGAGATGCCGTGACATTTGCAGACCTTGTCAACCCGTCTTCGAACGGTCTGAAATGGTAGGGGGAAAGGTGAAAATGAAGAAAGAAAATAAATGTATTTACAAAAATTATATGAATAAAATTAAGTCATTGTCAAATCGAGTCACATAATGGATGATTATATTAAAATAAATCAGGCATCCGTTAACGCTGTACGTAGGACTAGGTGAACTGAAATGAATATGGAGGGTCGATATGCGCTAATTGACCTGTACATCGGTTTTTCCTCAACACAGGCAACAACAAGTGAATTTTAACATTTTATTTGGGAAGTTTTTTTCTACGGAATAGTGCCCATTTCATATAAATATTGAGGGGCCCAATTATTGTTATTTTTTTCCTTAAACACTGACGTCAGAGATTTGATG
Source organism: Strongylocentrotus purpuratus (assembly GCF_000002235.5). Taxonomy (NCBI): domain Eukaryota; kingdom Metazoa; phylum Echinodermata; class Echinoidea; order Camarodonta; family Strongylocentrotidae; genus Strongylocentrotus; species Strongylocentrotus purpuratus. The sequence continues at coordinate 36,688,189 of NW_022145613.1, read as the reverse complement.
ACAACCATCTTCATTCGGCATAAAAGTGATAAAGGGACATTACTGATTAAGTAGTCGCCATTTAAGTGGGAAAAATATATTAATGTTCGTCCTTTAAAAACTGTACCGACAAAGAGAGTATTATTTTTCAACATTTCTCTTTCATCTAACCGATTATTTAAAACAACAAACTGCTTGTTTTGGATGTCTTGAAGTTCACTAACACAATTCACTCTGATATCACACAAGGCATGTAATTATCATGTACACCGTAAATTTCATTTTGACTAACAATCATCATGGAATCTTGCATATTGAGGGGAAATATAACAACTTACTTATGGCGTATAAGTTCTGATTGGGATACATATCCTATTTTCACTGGTGTCATGAAATGTTGGTAAATTGTATTCATAATGATGAGAAACTAGATAAATTGTAGCAACTTAAATATCCTTTGGAAATTCATTTTTCATTTCGTATAAACATGAAGAACTACGTTATGAAATCGAAATTTGCTTAAGCAAATGACCGGCAGTAACAATATAACTTCATCGAATTCATGAAATTTTGACTTTTAATCTCTTTCCGATACTGATAATAATACTACCACCAAACTATAATCACTGCTCTTATGTTTAGTATTATGATTAAATCATTATGAACCATTGTTTTTAATAATCTCACTCTCACTGTCGTAATATCTATATTTTAATAATTATTCATATTCAATATCATTAAGACTACAGTGTACTGATTGATTACAGGCAGCAAGCTATCATGAGAGGTAGGCTAGACGTCACCTGATAAACATAGGTCAAAGGTCATGTGATAGACAAAATGAGATACAACCTGACCCATATAGATGACCCCTAATGTCATTCAGAGGCGAGGTTTCCTGTCGCTATTGTGACATTTACGCATCAAGCTCATGTTTGAAGCCCAAACAATGTTGTTTTTTCAATGTTGATGTTGTTGTTGTTGTTATTCTTTTTGTTTCTTTTTGTCTTCATTGTAATTGTTGTTGTTTCATTTAAAATATTGTCATGGTTCCAGAGTAAAGTCGGGTAACTATAGTCAGAGACTCAGAGTGTAAACACAGTGTAACATTTTTAGTAATCCATTCTTCATGAAAATGATTAAAGACATGAAATCAAGAGCGTACCACGATTTTGTTTAAAGGCCGTCTGTACTAGTTTGGCTAGGAGGGATTAGACCACCCCCCCCAGGAAGGTCACTGACAGGTGGCTATCTCATCAACTCAGCTCTCAATAATACATAAGAAAAAGGGGACCATGGGAGACCAATGGTCACCGATTAACCATTGTTTTCTATATAGAGGGAGCAAGTAGCTACAAGTAGTACAGTGGGCCTTTAAAAAAGAGGGGGGGGGGGTACAATCCCACAATTACATGATTGAGGGTATACCAGTTGTGTTCCAAATGGATGGGGCCGGGGAAGGGGCAAATGCGGGGTTTGGCCCATTATACAAGCTTAAATCACCACTGCAAAGGCAATAACATTATATCTCACCCTTATTCCAAGGTCACTGTTGTGTCTCTCCATCTTACTTCTAAGATCTCTACTTCCACTCGATCTGTTCTTTAAGAAGTCTTTGAGGAACCTTTGGCTGTACTTGAGGTTATCCCCACACCCTCCCCATTTCCATGCTTCCCGGTTGGCCTCGGCGCTGAAGCTGACATCGTCACACGAGCATCGATCTAGCGTCCCACGACTGCAGCCCTGGGCGATGGCGTGGACGAGTCCCGCTGAGCTGATCGCGGAGAGGAACGCTGTCTCCTTCATACCTGAAAATGATATGAGGAGAGAGATTGAGGGAGAGAGAGAGAAAAAAAAATGATTAGATACGAATCGACATTGTCACCCATTATCAATGGTTAATATTCTGTATTACACATCTGGCCTTTCAAGGCGAATGGGAAAAGCAAGCAGAAGAAGTTGAGGAGGAGTGGAAACATTAAGCGATTGAAGAACCCCACCACGTAATGTGCCACAGCGAATTACTGAAATTCGATTGTCCATCCACCAAAGGTATGAAGAGTGAAGAGAGGACCATGGTACGTCAGAGAAGTGGTGGTACAGATATGAAGAGGGGCGGGAAGGGATGGGGTGATAAGTCACAAGAAAGAGGTGCTTTTGAGAGAGAATGAACGAGGGGGAGGTTGTCGGGCAAAATCTGCTGATATTTTCAACAAAAAAGTTATCATATTTTTTAAGTTACTGACAAGGTAAAACAAATATTTTAAGATTTCCTAGAGATCCGATTTTTTAAAGGATTTACAAACAAAATTCAAATTTGACAGAAAAATTCTATTGCGGGAGGGTGTTACCCCATACCCCCTTTACTTGCGCCTCTCAAGGAAGAGCCGTTGAAACCTCACGTAGATCAAAAATAACACAAACATCTGTCAAGATTCAACTAGCTATGTCTTCATCCTGACATGAGGTGGAAAACAACTCGAAATATATGCAACAGAAAGAGTTTAATGCTGTCCAAACAACAACTAATTCATCAAATATTTCAGGTATAAGTGATCTCATGAATGTTCGCACTGCCGATTATTTTTCACTCCGATAAAAAGCGGTGTCGTGATGAAGTCCTGGATTGTGACGGCGATTTGGAAGATATTGGTGTGAGGATGTTAGGCAAAGTATCACAATTAGCCATTCATTAATGCAAAGTATTGGTTGAGGATATATCGTACACGACAGTTGTCTTTCTTCGAGTTATATTTGTTATTATCTGCATGCTGATTAAGGAAAGAAAGAGTACTTTGTGCTTGCAGCGGTAGCCTTCTTGGGTGTGGCACAGAAAGGGGGTGTCCATACTACAGGTTAACAAGACGCCGGCAGTCGGAATAGGTTGGTAGAGGCTTTACTGCTAAAGGCGAATTCAAATGGAGAGGATTTGAACTTGGTTGGACTGACTGGCGTCAAGTTAAGTCAACGTCATTCAACGAATGACAGATTTATGATGATGACTAGCGATGAGGGAGGGGAATGTAACACTGTTCCGCACTTCAAAGTGCTGAAAATTTACCTCCGTGTCCGCAGGGCTACTTCCCGCCTTTCTTCAAAATTTCTCCAAGTTCTACCTGTAAAATGGACGATTGCGTGCACGCGTAGTTTTAGGTAGTATGACTATTTTGTCTGAAAGTGTGGTATGTGCAGTCCACTTTCCCTTGATTTTTTCGTTGACTAAGTTCGTTTCGAGCCCTCGAGCAAATAATACTTAAATTTCAAAATCACCACAATTTGTTTGCCGGATGGTCCAAACAAATTTCAAGCCAGTTCGGTATTTGATCACAAATCTCAAAATCTTGAAATAGTAAAGTTGTTTGGGCGCTGATATACTGATGGGGTGATTATTGGTTCGAGCCCCGTCACTCTTTGCCCAGTTGTGCAATGAGTAAAAGCCTACCTAATATTTTTGGACATGTACTGTGCGCTGATATCATTAATTTTGGCGGAGCTAAAACCAAGGCTAAAACCAAAGCACTTTGAGAGCGCATCGTTGACGTTATTGGGTCTTAAACAAAACAGAATATTGTTCTCAAGCCTACTTCATTGAAAATAAGTTCTTTTTTACAATACCGTTGTGCAAGAGGATTAATTAATATGGAAGAAGAAATTAATGCTAAATATATTACTCATTGCGAATATAGAATCGAAAATATTATCGCTAGTGATAAATTGTGAACAATCTTAACCACTTACAAAGCACCAACCATTGGCGGTTTTGGTTGAATCTGATGGGGGACGAAAAACCCAAAGTGTGCATGGAGTGCAGCAGATAAGGCTAGCTAGGGCGGAAAGAGTTTCGATGCCCCCTCCCAAACTTAAACCTTGCGTGACCCTTGACGCCAAATTGCGCGTGAAGGTTTCGATGAAAGATGAAACAAATTAGAAATACGTGCCAGAGAAATAGAAAAACGACAGCCACTGATGAAATGACATTTTAATGGACCCTCGCTACTGCTCTTTCTTCCACTCCCTCCTCTCTCCCACTCTCTCTCTCTCTCTCTCTCTCTCTCTCCCCCTTTCTCTTCCACACATCTTATACCCCTATAATTCAAATCACTTTACATTTCACGCTCTCCTTTCGTATATCACCCACTTTTATAAGTGCAACTGGAGTGGCGTTTGTACGTCAATTGGCTGAATTGTTAAATACACTTTGAACCCGATTCTGATTTCAGATCCGGCTATTTCTAGATCTAGCCTTGTGATAGGCTGCCGCTGGTACATGAAGTAAAATTCAAATTGTATACCCTTTCTCCTCACTGGATGTTCCTAAAGTTTCCACTTCCCTTGAGTTCTATGACCTGTATGCCAGATCCGTAAATCATACCCTAGGCTCGGTTTCTTACTTTCTTAATTTAATTTCAATGATATTACTAACAGTTAATAACGCTCTTCTGCTTCTCAACAAACGGCACAAGGTATCATCAATCAAACTCAATTCGGAATCTATGTATTGTTTCTGACCTGTATTTACCTCCATTTTTTAAATTAAACATTATATCCCTTTTGAATATCAATTTCATTATAAACATCCTATACGTTACATGAATACCTACAGAAATACCTACCTTACCTACATTACTACACTCATAAGGCCAAAAAAAAATCATTTGGTTGTCCTCGACCGCCCACTCGTCATTTTCGGGCCGCTCGTATTTTTATTTATTTATTTATTTATTTATTTATTTCTTTTTCTTTTTAAATATTTTTTTTTTTTTTTTTTTTTTTTTTTGGGGGGGGGGGGGGGGGGGAGCAATCTTAAATGCCAAACATACCATTTATGCATTTGCACGGATCAAAATGCGTCCCGTTGCCAGTTTGGTCTTTTCAGTACGCATTTCTGTATTTATTAAACTTGCCATTTTTATTTTTCTATGTCAAAATGCCGTTCATTCAAATCAGGTTCTGAGCATTCTTAAACTCATTTTAAAGCCCATCTGTACTAGTTTACAGGAGGGATTAGCCCACCCTGCAAGGTCACTGGACATGACTGTGGTTATCTCATAAAATCAGCTCTCAGTTAACATAAGATAAAGAGGATCATGGGGGAGCAATGGTCACCGATAAGAGGGCACAAGTAGCTATAAGTAGTACAATGGAGATTTAAAAGGTGCTGTATTTCAAAGCCAAAAATACTTTCTGTGTTAGTCTTGATATTCATTGTACATTAAACTCGTCTTTTACAATATTAAAGTGTTTTATAGACTTGGTATGCTTAAATGCTTGACATCCCAATGATTTTTTTTTTTTCATGGAAAAAAAGTTATTAAAAAAAAAAAAATGGGGGGAAAAAAAAGACACACACAAAAAAAAACCCACAAAAAATGAAGTTAAACAAACAAAATTAAAATAATGCGCTCGCTCGATCCTACTCCAGAAAAGGACAATCGAGGACAACCAAAAGTTTGTTTTTGTTTGGCCTAAGCCTACTGTATAACACTCATAAAGCTGATATCAATTTATTTGATATTGTGTAATAATTTGATTGTAGCATCTACATTGCTTTTCATTTATTTATGTATCAGACTCTACAGTTTCATTGTATACATAGTTAATGATCATCATCATCATTAGGCCTACCAGCGGAATCTACTCTCGAATTCATAACAAATTTTTAAAAAATGATTTAAAAAAATAAGGAACGCTTCACGATTGTGCGTGTCATCTTTGTGCAAGGGGCCATGCTAATCTTCTCTGTATCGTTCCAATTTTAATAGGTGTCAACAATTTCTTGTCGACATGAACTTCTGTGGGAAACCTAGTAAATATAGGCATTTGTGCACATATCGCTAAAAATATAGTTAATACTTTGTGCCACCCGTTGTCCAAAACGTTTACAAAACGTTTTCTTAACTATGGGCTTATACGTATCACGTGCACGGATCACGTGATTTTGATTTCCCATCACACATGACACTGCCAGATAGTGCACCAAGCACCATTTTTTAAATACCCCCCCCCCCAAACAGGGGTGACATTATTTCTACGGTTGTTATGTATCTATTAGTATTTTTATTTGTATTGGAAGAAAAAAATACAAGTTCAGGTATATAATAACTTGGAGTGCATAACTCTAGTCCCCTTTGCTCTTGGGTTCGGCGTGGCAAAAAAAGTTGCAGGTCAGTCACTTCTGTTTGGCACTACTCATTGCATATTAATATATATATATATATATTACATATATATATATATATATATATTATTAGAAAATCATTTTAATGCACAGTTGTCTAACTAAGGAATAGAGGTCTAGCCTTACAACCCCCCCCCCCCCCATTTTATCATTTTAGTGTTACAAGCATTTGAATAAATATATCTGAATTAAATCGCGCTTCAATGAGCTATATGAGATAATCGTTATATTCTGTACGACTCTCGAATTTCCATTGTTGAAAGGTTACATTTTGTTTTAGGAGTGAACGTATACTCGAGGAGAGCATGGCCAGTGATTCACTCTCCGAACATGTGTTACAAACATTCAGTCAGCGTCTCCTAAATTCTTTGTTTTGTAAGATTTGACCGTCGGCAATCACTTGGCTTGACCAATGACTCAAATAGACGTATGGACATCTGCCAAACCAACAAACGATAGAGACAGATAAATATATAAACAGATATATAGATCGAAAGCTTAGACAGAGAGACGGAGAGAGAGAGAGAGAGGCAGGCAGACAGAAGGAAAGAGAGACTGAAAAGAGAGAATGTAAGAGATAGAAATATATGAATGTAATAGGATCGAGGAAGAGTTGCAGAACTTGGCGGATAAATGCATCTGTGAGTGTGTAATCGTGTAAGGTCAATGACCTTTAGGAGGATAATTAGACAAGCATATCGTAGTGAGTCGTAAACCTTTTAATTAGGGTTACCCTGGTTGGACAGCAGACAAGGCGCGGATTGAATGGTTGGAACGTCTGGTGTGACTAGTGGCCAGATTACCTGATTAGTCTCAATCTACAAACATTTTCATTTTATGATAAGAATGCGCGGACGACTTGTTTTCGACTTCAAGCAGAATTCCAGTAATGATCCATTTTCTTTTAAATTTGCTGAGACTGACATGATATCATTTAAATGATTTTGTGATTGAACCTTCGTCGCTATGTGAACTTCAAAGCTGATTGTCTAAAAAGTCTGCTTTGAAAATACTCCTCCGCTACAGATGTATTGTTTCGCGAAAGTACAAAACAATTAGCGAGCGAATATTCTTCCTCATGTTTTAAAGATACTATGTCCCTTTTGCAGCCAACATCAAATTCTGTAGAACTTTGCAGGAATTATGAATATGTCATGTATGTCCTATCTGTGAAATTTAAACGTTAGCAGTGTCCTCATATTCAAATTATGCTAGGGAACCCGTTTACTTTCTAGACTTCACTGTCAGACACTATTGAGTGACTGACTGGCTTTTTTCTTCTTCTTTGGTAATAACATACATAAAATGATGTTCAAAGGGTACATGAGCATTTGTCTACATCAATAACCCACTTCTTGTAATGGCCAAAACTAAACTGATTGAATCTTTGCGCAGCATAAAACGTACGACCATTCGGTACAATGGTCTGAAAATCAGACTTTTACTTACTGGCTCTATAGATCTAAAGTCGATTCGACAACTAATAGTCGTTATTTTCCCACTTAAAGTCATTTTCAAGCCCCCCCTTGTTTTAGGGAAGTTCTAAATTAGTATTATCTGTCAAATGCCGTTGGAATTTAACCTTTTCATTTTTTTTGGCCTGCAAATGGGACATAGTACCTTTAAAGTTTGAATCATGGAACTATGCGTTCTTATTTCACTCTCATCGTTGCCTTTATTTGACAAAGTACAGCTACATTTCTTTTGAGAGAAGGGTCATCTGAACTAGAGTATTCGAACTCAGAAACGTGACGCCTTGATTGACTATGAGTTAACGCGAACAAAACAGGCAAACTGAAGGACACGGTCCGCGCTGTGAAGCTACTATAAACTACCAGAAATTAATCGTGTAAGTTAATCCTAATAATTGACCTCATTACAAAACTACAATGTGTTGAATGAATGACGTTGTAAGTTTGAGGTAACAAGAAAATTATTTTGTTCCTCTGATGATCAAAACCCTCTTACAATCACAAGAGAAAAAGTCCTTAGTGTGACAAATTCAGTGAATACACGGATATCAACATTTTCTTTATAGAGTGTAAAATCCCTGGACGCAAAGACTACGCAAAAAGGCGAATATACAAAGAAGGCAGCTGATTGGTTTAAAGTTGGTGCAATTCAGCGAAGCGTAAAATGATATGCACACTGTCATGTCGTCGCTGCAAAAACGTGAAATCTATGTTCGCGAAACACACAGCTAAACGTGAATTCTCAAAACAGAGCACCGTGTTTCTTAGTCTTATTATCAGAAGGCAATGAAATGATTTTTACTACGCCCGTTATCAGGCAAGTAAGGAAGATATACGCGACTGAAGCCCTAGCCCTTAAAGAGATTTGGGGGGGGGGGGGGGAGAGAGAGAGAGAGAGAGACTCATTGTATGAAATGTATTACTGTATTGCTGTTTGCAAATAAATCAAATTCAATCAAATCAGATAAGAGTGACGGAAAGTGAACGAAGTTTAAATTAAGACCTTAATATCAATATGGATATTTCAAGGATATAATGTTAGGATGGCGATTAGATTTAGGTTAGGGTTAGTCGATTGGTTTTGGTCGATGGTTATGTCATGAGGAAGAGAAAGATGAAATGAGATTATGATAAGCTCCATGAATGTACAGTTGGGTCGTCTGATGATACCCTTCTGTTGCCCCTCCCACTCATTTCTCTGATTAGTTAAATTATGTTCTCTCGTTTTTCTTTGCGTCTTCATTACTTCTTTTAATTCAATCTAGTTTTAATCGTTTATACCACTATTTCTTTGCATTTTTGACAGTTCTGTAGCAGCGTGGCACTGTTGCAATGAATTAGTTAATTGCTGGTCCAATCAAAATGATATCAACGAACCGTTTAAAGAGGAATTTCTCGCGAATGACCTGAGACGGGTGCACACAAACAAACGGTGCTTAACCACAGGTCTGACGGACCCTGTGTTGCGGTAAGACGCGCTATATACCACCATTTGTGGTTTGTGGCTAGGTATGGCAACTTTGCGGTCACATGACACATTTGCGAGGTGCCCAGCATTGCAATGAGTACATTGGTATTTACATTCCGCACTAAATTAATGATGAATTAACAATTATTTAATCCAATTAAATTTTCAGACACTGTTTATCCGGGTGCTGCAGTTGTTGATCTATTATATATTGTAACAGCGGAATTACGACATAGATCATCATCCTTTCACCTGCTTATACAATCTGGTTAACCACCATTATCGTTCTTCTTCTTATGCTTATTGTTTATGTTATGGAAATGATTTTAATTGATTTTATTCCACATGTCCATTAATATTACCTTGATATCATTGTATGCCATGTTGTCGCTTATCAAAATTAGCCACAACTAAATTATGTTCACTGAAAGGTGATAAATATACTCGTACTACTTGCCCTCTTTACTCACTCAACCAGGTGTTGTCAAAGTCTCGGAAAAACAACAAACAAATTACGACTTCCCCCTCTTTTATTTCCGTGAATGTTCCAATCGCAGCACATGTCACTGACAATTAAGTGTGTAAATTGACGGGTGTGTAATAGCTATGAGGCGTCATCAAAACTCTGTTCAACATTCTTAACCTTGTACTATAACATGTGGCAAAGTACATTGCCATTTGGTCCTGTATACATGCAGGAGCTGAAGGGGTAAATCCTGGCTCGAAATTCAAGCCTTGAATGAGAATTAAACCAAATGTTCCAATTGCGAATTTCGAGGGAAAACATTGCTTCATTAGAATAGAATAAAGGCTGTTTTAAGATTACATAACATGATGCGACAATGATCAAAAGCAACCTCAAATCTGGTGATTGAAATTCATTAATGTTGCGTAATGACATTGATAGCTGACCACACTGATTTCAATACAAGCTGAGGTAAAATGCAATAACGGTTATAGTTCTATTATAATTTGTTTATAGGCGAATTACCAAGAAATGCTATATAGACATAATTTTAAAACTGCTTTGTGTGTGTGGGGATGGGGGTATAATACCAACACTTATTTGAAATGTATAAAACCACATCGATACTATTACTTCTACTTCTACTACTATTTCTACTACTACTACTGCTACTACTACTTCTACTACTACTACTAATACTACTACTACTACTACTACTACTACTACTACTATTACTACTACTATTACTGATGCTACTAATGCTACTAATATACTTCTAATGCTACTACTATACTTCTAATACTACTACTATACTGCTACGAATATTACTGCTACTACTACTACTAATAATAATAATATTACTACTACTACTACTACTACTACTACTACTACTACTACTACTACTACTGCTACTATTACTACTACTACTACTACTACTACTACTACTACTACTACTACTACTACCATCACCACACCACTACTACTATAACTAATACTACTAATTTTAGTATTACTAATGATACTGCTACTACTTTATCAACTTATATATGATTTATCTTCTTCGTCACCCTTGCTCCTTCACTACTACCACCAGTACCACCACGAATAATGCAATGATTTTGGCAAGTTCTCAAGATATTTCTACCGAGTGCAACGATGTCTTACCCCACAAAATAACTCTTCCACCCATGCATGTTCACTCTGATGAAAACAATGGCAATTACAATAAATAAAACAATCTCCCTTTCTTTGAACTGTTACTGATAATTCTCGAGGGTAATTTTTGTGAGTTCACTAACCCTCTTTTGACGACACATGCACATGGGAATCTTCACTGCACTGGCTTATATTATGAGGTTCAAATAAGACTGTGTTCTCACGTTGACATTCTTTGTAATTCTAGTAAGCATAATGATTCAACAGTTTCCTCTTTGCTATCCCTGATGGTGTGAGACCACACGCCGTTTGTTTGGTTGTTTTTGTTTAATTGATTCTATTCTTTGCACATATTGAAATCACTTTATTTCGCTTTTCATACGGGGGTAGCTCGGGGGTAGCACCAGACTCATGTCGTGTGGACGTGATTGTAAATCAAGGAAATTGGGTTGCGAACAATTCTTATGTGTGAACACAGCCATCGTCACTAGTAAGAACAACCGCAGAAAGTTTGATTCACCGTCGTAAAAATAACTGATCCATAAAACGGTATACTGACAACATATGCACATGATTATTTCAATTATTTCAATATACACTTTATTTTTTATGAAAAAAACGGGATATATTCACAACGCATGTATATTTTGTTTGCATTAAATGGTTTTCTTAAAGAGAAAATCACGTTGCAGTGAATGATTAAAGGTGAAAACTGAATGAAGAACACTAATGATGGTGGTAGAGTCGCTGCCCGGCAAGCAGTAGATGGCAGGTTCAAATCCCGCTGGTTCCAAGATTTTTTCTGACTTGTTTTTCAATTACAGATCGATCAATCGATCTTATTTACTGGGTGTAAGCCACATGTTCAAACTATTGAAATTTCTCCCAGGAAGCATTACATTTATTTAAAAAAAAAATCATATTTGTTCCAATAATTATGTCCCGTATACCTTTTGAGCGTTGAAAAAAAGCCTACTTTAAATCTACATTTTTTCTTCATCAGCAAACTTGAAAGAAAGCCCTGAACCACAAATAACATATTTATGACATAAATATACAAGTGCCAAATATATAATGTTTATATATATATACAAATTGTCACATCTGTCTTCTTAGTCCGTAATGGTTTTCTTTTCATATGGTATCACCTACTTATAGACACCTAAAGAGATAACTAGATCGATCAATGATGAGAACGGTATTCAATCAATTGTATCTTACTATTATCATGGTGAATAATTTTTTGTTCTCCAATTACTACAAAATAGTGAAAAGGATGGGCTACATCGTTTATGTGATCCGTGTTGAAAATAAATTAAATAAATAATAATGTTTAATCTTAAAACATTAATATGTGCTTACAGTTGATTCTACCTTTAATTTACTTTTCCATTTGAAGTTTCATGATTTACATGAGTGAAATCAAAACACAGAAGAAATCATGACAGCTTTCTTTTCAGGACTCCTCAATCCTCTCTCTCTCTCTCTCTCTCTTACACATGGTGCACCCGCAAGCCTACTGTATAGCTTTCTTTTATGTTTATTTGATTTAACATACTTATATTCAACGTATACATTCAACAAAAATCACAAGTCTCAACACAGGCCTATTTATACGATGTCCTGCAATGACTCATAGCTTTTTCACACACACACACACACACACACACCAAAAAACAATGGTCATTTTATGATTATTGTTGTAGTTACAACATCCCTTGCTGTAAACAGCCCCTCTGTGAGCAAAGTAACAACACTTTTCCTCCGCTTGGCATTTTAATATGATTAGGGGAAGAATAAAGTATTATGACTATAAATCTGACCACATGAAAGAAAGCAAATGATTTCAATATGTCATGGGATAGTTATTGATTGTTTTATGATGAATGTTGTGACATGCTGCCCTTCGTGGTCACTGTTCCGAGGAAGTTTTGATTTCATTCCAAATTGACTTCGGAACACCAGGGTCTCTGGTGGGAGAGTGCATCTGAAAGTCATTCGTGGGGGTTGGTTGGGGGGGGGGGTGGTTGCATTCCGATCGGGATAAAAACATGATGCACAATGGTTCCACTTTAACAAAAAAATCCCCATATCTAGTATTTTTTTAAGCTTTATTTTTTGAAGGAAAATTGCATTTTTGGAATTACAATGCAGAGTGGAAAATCAATTTTGCTATTATTAACAGAGTAAAGAAATGTAATTGACGGTCAACAAACATACAAGTCATGATGATTGGAATATACTGAATGCCTTTCTGTAAAATGATCGATTCAGGTTCGATTGATGTTTTTTAAAAACATGAAAAAGGTAATCATACTGCGGTCTCTCTCTCTCTATCTATCTATCTCTATCTCTCTCTCTTTCCTTCTTTTTTTCTTTCCTTTCCCTCTTCTCCTTCTCCCTTCACCTCCTCCTCCCCTCCTCCATGAGTCCATATCTTTCATAATGAAGAATTTGAAGAGATTATCATGGATCAAGTAGACCGCCATTTATTTTTCACATTAGTGCTCTTAAAAGAACATATCGACATTTCATGTAACTTCCTCATGCTTTTTTGTTTTGGTATAAACACCCACAAAGAATCCAAATCAAGTTTCATCTTCATTAATATTTCATAACAGTTTATAAAGATCTGAGTAGCAATGAGCTGCTGTTGAAAGCAACATATTCTCGAATATAAAAAGAAAACTATTCAAATGTCTTTACAACCATTATAGGTTTCTTTAGAGAATGGAATAGATTTTTCCGCGAATGAATGATGGATAAAGCTCTATTTCCTTTCTCCATACCTTAGGATTTCTATTAGGAAGTCACGTAGCAGAAATAGGGCATGATGAAAGATGTCTGAATCAGAAAGTCATCATATCACTTCATTAACATTCTACCCACCAGAATGTAACACATAGTCCCACATCAATGTATTCATGTCATCTATTCTGATATGTCATGAATCTATCATGATTTCTCTCTCCCGACCGGAAAGACGGAGGTGTGCTAGTTGTCAACGCCCTCAATCCCCTTTCCAAGGCGAGAGAAAGAGAGCCCGGCCCGGCCCCGGTAACAAGCTTGTTATTTTGCATCCAACGTTCTTGAACTCAATTAACATTTATAATTTCAAATCACGGATACAGAGTTCAAATACTATTTTTCTGGAATTCGAAATGTGAAAGAGGCGATTTTCAAGCTAGCATTCCCAAAGTGGTAATCGTACAGGGTGACACCATTCGTCACCATTTTCCCCGTCGTGTCGTAACGCAACAACTATTTTCCAACAGGATTGAGCCCTAAAACTAACTTCCATAAAACTATGGCCAAACAATTTCCTAAACTTGATTAAGCTTTGATTACAGAGAAAACTGGATTCAAACGTTAACTCTGGATATTACAATAATATCATAGGGCCAACAGAAATGGGGGGGGGGGGAGGGGTACTTTTTTCCAGAGCGAAGAGTCGTATTCATGCAGCAAAATCGCAACTGTGCTTAGATAACATTGGAATATTTCTCATAGAATTACGGATTATTTAGTTCAAAGGCATTCCCCTTAACTATACAACAAAGAGCAATTGTTTTTAGCAAGTTTGTTCTAAATCTGGCATATTTACCCCATAGGTTCCTATGGGATAAAGTTCGAACCTCGTCAATCTCTATGGTCAGAGCATGGACACTGTCTCATAGAACAGAGTACTGCGCATTACGTAGGGCTATAGAATGGATTGATTATAAGATTCCGTAACAGAGAAAAACAGCGAAAGTAACCTATCATAATTTGGGGGAAGTGAACGCAACATTCAAAGTGTAAAACAAAAACAGGCTATTCTAATTTATAGTTCAGCTTTAACCGACGAACTATAATAATACCAGTACATTTTGCATTTGAATTTTTAAAAAAATTGCTTATATGATTGTGTTTTATATCCTGAAACGAAAGCACGTGCATGCGATTCAAAAGTAGATAAAGGACAACGTTGAAGAAAAAAGAAAAGGGCAGAAGAGAGCGTAGGAGATGAAGATATATGTGAACATGTCAGGTATTTGATCAGACATCACAACAATTTCATCAAGGTCTACACGAAAGTGGAATAGGAATCCTTCCTAATGCCAAATACTTAACTCAATTACATTGGGATCAGGATCGAAATATGTAGAATTATTTCGGATCCCACGCAACTTAAAGGGAGACCGTTTACATCCCAGCAGCCAGTATATAGGAAGTTCACTGAAACGATTTTATCAATGGCGCCTGGCTATAGCATTGTTTAATTTGCTTATTTCTAAAATGACCACTAAATATATATATTTCATGCAATGAAAAATGACATGACTGAAGCTTGATTTTGACATTACCTACAATTTTTGCAATTCTATCACCTTTTTATAAACAATTACTAAAAAAAATGCGATCAATTGTTATTCATGTCCCTAGTATGGACTGTTAATGATAACACAATCACAAAGCTTTTCAAGATTTTAGCCCAAGGGTGATGTCAATACCGCATTGTATTGACTACATCATGTTCTTGTTATATAACATGCCTTTGTCATGTTCGTAAGTTCAATAGGTGACGCAGAAGGCTATTAGAATTGCCATTGGTTGAGCTCTCGAATTTATTTACGATCGACATGTTTAGTACACCTTGTTTACTTTTTATAATGTACTGATTGACCAAATTGTTATTCTGAGCAGAATATATTAGAGAATATGAAATACAGTTTATGTATCACGGTGCAAGCATGACATTCTGATCGTATAGACTGAAAACCTTTAACATGAAGGGACTGTTATAACGAACGGGCGGTCTGGCCGGCACAGAAGCGCAAACTTCATATCCAGCCCGCCATCGAAAGTTAAATCCTTAAATTGTGGGAGGGGATTAGCAGGACCCCATGGATCATCCCAACTAGATCCCTTAATCTGGATACTGGTGTAGGGGCAGTGACACGAGTGAAATGGAATTCTTTGTATGTGTGTTCTCGAAAGGAGACGCCAACGTATAGCATGTTAAAATATTACATCTGCTGGGAAATTTTCTGAACTTCTTCCTTCTACATTCTCAATAAACATTTGATTGAAGAAAAAGAATGTTACATGTACTTTCTTATTCTCTTTAGCATATTTCCATAATTCTCATAACTCTTAGTCAATGATTATGATATTTCAATTTTACAAAACACATACTCATTATACAAAGATTTATGAACAACCTGCACACGCACACATATCCCACACGGGGCCACACCCACGATCACGCACACGTATTCTAGCGCGCGCACACACACACACTCTCTATATATATCTCTCTCTCTCTCTCTCTCTCGATGAAAAGTAGACATGATCACTATAGCTACAGAACTACAGTTACGTAACTATCTTCTGTAGATGTGAACTATAGCTCTTGGACAGCACTAATAGGTCAAAATACTTAAGAGGTCAGCTATATTGAATATTCGCTGATAAAATGCATAAATATAAATCTGTTTCTGCTAATATCTTTAACACACCTTCCTTTTCTAAGCCTCCATCTTGAAGCCATGTGAGGAGGTTATACTCTCCATAAAATTTACTTCCCTTCTATTCCATTTTGTATACGCTCTCTTTCTTTCATTACAAACTAATAAAAAAATATAAGAGGAGAGTGGGTAAGGCACACAAGAATGAAAGCTAACGAGAACGACGACGTCAGGCCTTCCGAAAAGATATTTGAGCACGGGTTTATAAGACCGATTGCCCATGAGACCGACAGGTCAGACTCGCGGTCTTTCTAACAACTTTTTGAGGGTTCACACACGTTTCATCGGCTGTCGGTCTACTGGAATACCTCCGGGAGGGCAGGTACCCCCATGGCTCTGCCCCTTGGTTTATAGATCAATCAAAATGAAAAAGAAGACGTTAGATAGTAATGTTCTTCAATATACCTACCTTCTTTTACAATGTTGAGTCTTTGTGCATCATTTGTCATACTGCAATTCCATCTTTCATGTTTGAATTGTTGTCTGCACTCTGTTAGGCTGAGACGAAAAGCATCTAATAGAACCAGAACCATCCCGTCATCTCTATTGCACAGTTTCTGCTGTTTCTTCGTGAGGAACAGATTCTTACAATCGCGGCCCATTCTGTCTAGAGATATCCGATTTGTGCTTGATAACCTGGAATTAAAAGTGAGGGTAAAACAGAAAGAAATGAGAAATGAGAGAGCTACTTAATTCAATATTAAATGGAATATTAGTGTACAGTGGCAGATCCGGGGGCAAGGGGCGTATACTGTCAAAGGAAATGACAAACAACATACATTTTTTTAGTCTGTTATGTGAGATTGATTTATAATTCAATGAAAATCATGAAGATAATACATACATCTGGTTAGATGTGAGCACCCGTGAGCAGTGATGAGTGATTTTTCACATACTACTTGCAGGATAACAGCTAATTAACTGCATTTTTTGTAAAAACATTTCAAAGTTGATTATAGACAAAATTATAGAGGAGTAAAAAATACTTTCATGCATAAAGAAACGAACAAGAATAATGTTTTAACAAAGAGTAAAATAAATTAAAATACACTTTAACTATATCAGTTGGAAAATGTAGAGAGTTGTTGTGAACTTTATGGTGCACAGCATGTAACATGATAAAAGTGGCCGGGATTTCTTTCCCCTTTACTTTAAAATCAGGGAATAAAAAAGCAAGCGGTTTCCGGGATTATAAATCCTTCGCAAATATTTGATTTATTTAGGACAACGATTGTCTTAGAAATGAATCAATTTGATTGTAACATCTAGGTCAACAGTCATCAAATATTTACGGAATACCTCTCAGGATAGTTCACTGGGGGTTAGTAGTTTAAGACATATAAACAAAAATGAATATCACCCGATGTTTCTCATTCACACAATTTCCAAGTATTTTGTTTTTATCCAATTCTTGCTTGGAATGCGTTCGTGTAAAATCGGGTGTATTGTAGATTCGTATCGCGAAATGGTGATTTCCTTCAAATAAAGTAGGATCACATTATGGAATATGAAGATGTAAAAATGAAATATGTGGAAATTTAGCACTAATAGTTTAATGAACACGGAAAGATGTATTCCATATCAATAAGGGTTTGAAGTTTTGAACAGGATAAAACCTAAACACGATTGATTATAAATAGTATGATGAAAATAATTATAATGTCAACAATTGTCAATGACAGAGAATGCTGTGCCCATAAAACTCGGGTGAAATAAAGCATTATGATGCTTAAAAATACAAGCTGTTACAAAAAATCACTACATCACTGTCTTATGCCTCATTCTCGAGTAAAATTGTCAATGTTATTGGAAAGTGGACCCTTTGAATCGGGTCAATCACCGGGGAAAAAATATTTGCTACAATGGTGATAAGCCTTTCGAAAACAAATATATAACATATCGCAATATATCACATCTGCCAAAGCGTAGAATAAGGGAAACAACATAAAGCGAGACGCTGAATGCAGTAGTTTCCACTTCAGTGCACCTTGTAAAGAGAAAGTGATCTTAAAGAGTTATGGTACATTATGATGAGGGGTGTAAGCTAGGTATGGGAATGGGTTTGGACAGGGTGTGGATAGGAGTTTGGAAAGGGGTGTGGAAAGAGGTGTGGAAAAGGGTGTGGAAAGAAGCGTAGGTATGGGAGTGAAACGGAGTGTGGACAGGGGTGTGGAAAAGGGTGTGGAGAGGAGTTTCGAAAGGGGTGTGGAAAGGAGTGTGGAAAGGGTGTGGAAAGGGGTGTGGAAAGAGGTGTGGAAAAGGTTGTGGAAAGGAGCGTGGAAAGAGATGTGGAAAGGAGTGTGGAAAGAGGTGTGTGGAAAGAAGCGTGGAAAGAAGTGTAGGTAGGGAAGTGAAACGGAGAGCGGAAATTACAGGTGGTGTAAATGGGTACCTGACAGGAATTAATTCCTTGACATACTAGAGCGCCGTATTGGCAGCCGTGCTAAAGCTAGGGTAATAATCGGGAGTGCCAGGAAAGAGGTGTGTGGAAAGGGTGTGGAAAGAATTGTAGGTAGGGGATTGAAACGGAGAGCGGAAAGAGGTGTGGAAATGGGTGTGGAAAGGGGTGTGGAAACGGGTGTGGATAGGGGTAATGAAAGGGGTGTGGAAAGGGGTGTGGAAAGAATTGTAGGTAGGGGATTGAAACGGAGAGCGAAAAGAGGTGTGGAAATGGGTGTGGAAAGGGGTGTGGAAACGGGTGTGGATAGGGGTAAGGAAAGGGGTGTGGAAAGGGGTGTGGACATGGGTGCGAAAAGAAGTGTAGGTAGGGGAATGAAACGGAGTGTGGAAAGGAGTGTGGAAAGGGGTGTGGAAAGGAGTGTGGAAAGGGGTGTGGACAGGGGTGTGGAAAGGGGTGTGGAAAAGGGTGTGGAAAGAAGTTTAGGTATGGGAGTGAAACGGAGTGTGGAAAGGGGTGTGGACAGGGGTGTGGACAAGGGTGTGAAAAGGGGTGTGGAAAGGGGTGTGGAAAGGGGTGTGGAAAGAGGAGTGGGAAGGGGTGTGGAACTAAAGAAGTGTAGGTAGGGTAGTGGAAAGGAGTGTGGAACGGGTGTACAAAGGGGTGTGGAAAGGAGTCAGGAAATGAGTGTGGCAAGGGGTGTCAAAAAGGGTATGAAAAGGGGTGTGGGAATGATTGAGAAAAGGGGTGTCAAGAGGGTTGTGATAACGAGTTAGGAAGACATGCTAAAGGTTGGGCCGGAAAGGTTGGGCCGGCAATGTTGTACAAATAAGAGAGTGTTATTAGAGGACAATTTTGTCAAGATGGGTTATTTTTGTCTCGAGTGGAAAGTATAGGAATGATGGGATTTCAAGCATAAAGAAAAAAATAAAAGAGGATGTTTTTACAAAAGTAAAGTATTTTTATCGTGAAGAACGAGGAAAGGAGAATAAATTATCGACATGAGCTAAGATGGGATCGGTGGGGTAGGTTGGATAATAAATATTTTCATCTGTTACCTCCCTCTCCTTTTTTTTCCTCAACAATTTACACCACCGTTTCCTCGATCCAGAATGGATCAAAGATTAACGACGACCCATTGTCGACCCTCTCTTTACGACATTTATGACCAGTATATTTTACGACGTATTATTCACCTACCCGATTGCTAGTCGAACAAAAGGACATATGAGAGTGGGATCAATTTCAAGTTCAGACGCCTATTGGCAGTAGGAACGATACTAGTCTATCATTTCTTACTTTATCCATCTAATTTCTCTAGGAAGTCAAGAGTCTGTGACTTGTGATCAATTCTACATGTTGGATGACAATATAACTTTATTACTTTTATTTAATGGCGTAGCCACAATTAATGTTACGTAAATATGTTTCAACTGATACAACAATACGTCACATTATAGGATCGATCTAACAGTGCTTGTTTATTTAACTTTAACAAATGAACAATGTATACGTTTTTACAGTGCTCACCCCGCGATATTACAAACTAAAATTATGGATCGCATTTATTTACCCATCCATGTCGTCCCATGTCCAATGACGGTTACGGATTCAAGACTACACGACTCAGGGAGAGAAATTGGGGTTAGGGGAGATAGATAGAGGGCGTAACTAGATCCAAAACTTTCACACGAACGGACAATTGCAAAGTAGCAATGAAAACTTAGGCCAGCATTCCGAAACACGGTCGAATTTCTAATATGCTTTGTGGGGATGTTGCTTTTAGTGTTAAGTCATTTTACCCGAGTCATTCAAGTCACCCTGTACCGACATTGACACTTTAAATGTTGTTTGAAGGATAATCGGGAAAGAATGCATGCCGCGAGTCTGGTTCATACAATACAATAGTCATTTCAAACCAAAGCAAGTAGTAACGTGAACGAACAATCTCGTCTTGCAAGGAAAGAAAAGAATGTACATGATATGTTGAGTAGCCTTTCAAAGTGGACGTTGTGTGTGCATGTCTTTCTATGGAAGATTGACAAAAGGCCAGTTTCTTCAAAACCATTTTACTCCAAAAAATAAAAATGTTTGTACTGAGAAATTGAATCCACTAACTTACAGGCTTGTGTTTGCCACGTATATCATATATTCATATTATGCTCAGACTGTAAATTAAAACGAAGTGCTTGATTGCGAATGTTGATTTATAATACATATACATGAAGAAAAAATAGTGATAAGACATACCAAAATCGTTTTTAAAAAATCACACCTATTTGTTATATTCTTTATCATAAAGAAAATATAACTATATGTCAGTAGACTAAATATTCAAATGATGACGTAATAAGTAGCCCTGATATTATTGTTACACCCTTTCTCAAGGGTTCTTTCCCCCGCCAAGCCCGAGAGGTTTAACACATCACTTAACACGTCTGCTAATGATGAATGTTCAAGGGGGCGGGGCGGGGTCATTGCTTCTGATCTAATGTATTATGCATTTTGACAACACATCTTGGCCCCATGCATGCTCCCCCAAATATCCCCGAGTCAAATCATTATTTCTTCATTTTATTATCAATCTTGAATAAGATAATTGATTACATTAATTAATTAATTAAACGAATATTAGTTTAATAGCAGTGAGTAGCTGAGTATTATAAAATAACGTATTATGGTACTGATGCTAGGTCGGGCAAGCTCCAATACGAAGTAGAGGCTGTCGAGACAAAGTTCGTTTTGAAAGCATACGGTTTAGAGAACGACCCATTATCTTATCTTTAGTTAATTTAACATTCACGTCAGAACCATCGCAAACCTTTCACCAATCAAAAACAGTGTTCTCCGTCTAAGTTTCAAAACTCGATTCCGATTGGTTGTTGAGCTTGTCATTGATAATTATGAGAATTAGAACCAATGACGAGCGTTTATGCATTACATCACTGATATTTTCTCCATTGTGTTGAACTACAAACGTGAGATCGATTAAATTAACCGGATTAAATCCGTCCTACTTGTCATTTTACTTCGGATGTCTTCCCACTTTTTCCGGATATTTCTCACCTACACATGTAAGCTTTTACTGGGGCTCATTTCCGACCAGTTGCTTCTCCAGTTTCCGTTTTGATATCTTCTCACCCTCCTGCTTGATGAACGAAGGATCTTCTAGGACACGTGTGGCATGCTTGTATCCTTGTTTAATTAACACAATTAATAACATTAAGAGTAGCCTGGCATCACGAAATCATTTCAACTGTTTAACACGAGTTGGAACAATGAAAAGAAAAACATTGACAATCGAACAAACCGACGGGATTGAGTACTCCTTCGCGGCATCTGTCGAAATTCTAGCTGGGATAAGCCGGTCTAAATCATCTAACTCCTCCATTACCTAATGTCCACGATTTTTCCTACACAAATGATAAACGGTTACTTGCGTTTGTACTTAATAGCAAGATATAGTTGATCATTCGTTTTTTTTAATGGAAACTTTATACAAGATTACCACCGGACTTTGAGTAACAGGTAACTTTTCCCCTCCCCCCTTTTCTTTTTTGGCAGATTCCTTATTTGTAATCATGATATTACCTTTAAAGAAAAAGGTATAACTTATGTTGAAATTGCATTATGTCATGTTAAGTGAACCAGATTGGTTTGAGTGTAATTGAACGGGACAAATTTAACTGTCTTTGACCCAATTTCTTCTATTTAAACCTCAAAACACAAGAATATAGAAATTTGTATGATCTTTACAAACTGTCTGGAAAATTAGAGGTCTTGAGTTCGAGTCAGAAAAGGTAAAGGAAACGTATGATTACCTGTATTTTGAAAGAGAATAACGTTCGGAACAGACTTCAATGGAGTCGAGGGAATTCTGCTGTTCTAGATCATAAATTTTCCGCGCTCTTTTCACAATCTTCCTCACTATCATATTATTCGTGCAGGCTCTCGTGATGTTTTGCACGTACCTTTTTGTCTCATTTAGTCAATGTTGGCTTGTATTCAAGTATACAAAATAAATGATGACTATGTCCAGAACACAAGGTTGGCTTCATTATTTTGAGAGAATAGGGAATCTACTGTTCTAAAGACCATCCGAGGGACAATTATCACTAACTGGCACTCTGAGCGAATTCCGATCTCGCAATGATCTACCATTATAGGTTTGAAAAGGTTGAAGAGTTATGTCGAGTATCTTGAATTTGCTTCACTAACTTTATCTTTCTATCTTCCCATTGGTGCCTCTTGCTCTCGTTATTATTTGGTCTTTCTATTTTGGTACACTTCCAGCAGATGGTAGACCATTCTTAATTTGAATTGTATATCTTTATTCATCAGTATCTACATGCATTGCAACAATTGATTCAGGTATAGCAGTAGTCATGCAGGTTTGACATGTCAATGGTCAAGACGGTGATACAAATACAAATTGAATAACGAATACCAACTCGCACCATGCTACCTGACAATGTCAGCTCGTAATTCTGCATGTGTATATATATTTCCATTAGGGTCATGATGGTGATATAAATACAAATTGAACAACAAATACAAACTCGAACCATGCTGCTTGACTATGTCAGCTCGAAAGTCTGTGAATAGATATTTCCATTTTGAAAGACAAGCACCATCAAACTAAGTTATAAAACAACAATAAACGATAGGCCTATAAATTATGAGTAATTGTAGCGTGCTAGACCATCGTCAGACAACCCACTAACATTGCCAGCTCTGTCGAGTATACTACGAAATACCCGATAAATTAGAGACAGGACGTGAACAAAAAAACCAAGAAGAATCAAGAAAAAAATAAAAGGAACGCTGTTTGTTACGTATTTTTCGGATCTCTAATTTAAGATCTTGCTTACGCATGAAGGTCTTTGAATTAGCATGCCAGAATTCAGAGCGCTAGAATTGGAAAAGAGGGGGAATTAAATATTCACAACTAACTTTAGCAAAGAGAATAAGCCTATTCTGATACGCACTAATCCTTTCTTTATCCCCACACGCTGCAATGTATGTTGGACATTGTCCAATTCACACCAATGATGCAAGTGATTTTCGGTATTTTGAACACAAAGCACGCTGTGTTACCGAAGATCTGTCCTTCTGATGTAGGATTTAGGGCATCGCTAAACGGTTTGGGATGGGGAGTGCATTAACAAACTATGAATAGGACCCCCCCCCCCCCCATTTCAAAATTAATATCGATAAAGCTATCTACACATTTTTTTAACTGTCAAAATTGAATAAAGAAATTTGAATTTGAAGGCCCTTTCGTTACAGTATGTCAGAAATTTAATTTTTACATATTTTCGGCACACTACTGATTAAGTTATGAAATGAATTGTATACATAGACTTCGTCAACATGTTTCAAAGATTTCTTCAAAATATCATTATCATGACATCGAAGATCTTTTTAAAAAACTGGGATTGTTCGGTTTATGAATACACTATCACCACTGCCCACATTTCTCTAACTTCTTAAGTTATATTAAGGCCAATAGACCAGTTCACGGTTAGCACATTACTGCAATGACCCCGAATATCCACAGATCTTCAAAACGTGAAGAGGTCCCACTTTGTATATTTTGAAATAATCACTCCTACAGCGACGGAGGTGCTTCATAACTAGCCTTTGTTTCCTCTTTTCAAAGAATACTTCCACCTGTGTATCATTGAGTGCATAAAATAATGAATAATAATTACATAATTTTCATGAGCATGTATCCAGTATTTCGTCTCCATGTATTTCACAATTCGTTCTGCAATGACCTTTATCTGTTCATGCTCAGACTGCAACCGTGAACTGGCTGATTGTATTCGTGTCGATTTGATAAGCTCAGCTCTTCAGGCTTCGAGATGTACTATTTGTTCACATCGAAGTGAATATATTAGACAGCTGCCGTCCGCCACTATTATAGCTGTACTTTTTCAGGGACGTGTATACATTCTGTTCTACTAGTAATGAGTTATCTTTGTATTCTCTGCTTGCGATGGTCAAGATTGAATTAACATTTTCCACATGTAGGTGTAAAGAAAATGCCTACAATACGAGAAAAATAGTGACTTAATTCAAATTATTTTGTGTATTGTGTTGATTAATTGAAACTTCTTCATTGTTTTAATCAAACGAAATTGAAATGTGGGAAGGTTGTGGACGTAGTCCATCGTTTTGTATTACAATGTTAACTTATAAATGCATTGTGTCTTGTTCACCATAATACGGTTTTATTTCATTTTGTACAAAATCTATTTCTTGCAAAGATTAGTAAAATAGCACCACAATAAAATGTCAGACCGAAACTGTTTGAGACAACCAATAGGCGATCAGTTTGGGCTACCCCTTCTTCTCATGATCTTTTTTGGTTTATATCATCACTATTCCTACTTTATAGCTACTGTTCTAACTTGGAAATATGGATGCTTGATTTGATAGAATTCATCCTAAAGAATGGCTTCTATTTTGAAGTCTGACATTTGGGAATTTAAGGAAGCGTCACCTTTGAAAATTAGAACCTTTTGCATTGTATTATTCGTTAATACATTAATTTATTAACGATGTTAACATTTTTCACTTTACACATATTAATCATAAATGTAAAGATGTATGAGGAATGATTTCAATAAGTTCCGTGTTATTGACCCCCGAGGTTTAGACGTATGACCTCGCTATGAATGTATCTACAAGATAGGATTAATGTTAATTGGCCGAGTATATTTTTTTGGCAGCTGTGAAGACACTATGTGTATCAACATGTGTTACAATAACAGCAATAGGTTTGAATATGGAGGATCAAGACATTACTCATGACTTGAAGTGTCCCAACGAGAGACGAAGAGTCTAATCGAACCGATTACGTAACTCAATGATTTTTGGATCCAAATCAGCCAACACAACTACGTTTTACAATACTTACAGACATAGTTTAGTGTAATTTTGTTCATTTTAAATGCATATTATTACAGTATACTTCTTCACTGATCATAACATTAGCACTTTGGAGTCAATTACTCCGAACCTATTAAATTGTATTAAAAGTGGGCTGTATACATCAATAGTGGCAATGAGGGTTGGTTTAGATAAATTGTTAAGAAATCTGTTAATTAGGCCGAACTTATTTATGGACTACACCTTATCCATACAGTGTCAAACGATACCATCACCCCGGCCACCCATTTCTCGAACACTTTGTACCACCCCACCCCAAGGAGATTTTGAAATGCATAAAATGATTCTCATGACCTCCCAATTCTTAGATCCTTCTTCCTTCAAAATCTCACACATTGAACAGCCTTCTATATCGAGACCTATGACAATGTATGCTTCAAACACACACATGGGTGGTTAGACGTATTCTCATCGATCGTCCCACTATATACTCCTTCTTTAACCCAACACTACAGTGAAGATTCGTTCAAAGTTCAAACTCTTACTATCTATCCACCACCCCTCCAGCTATACCTAACCTCCAAAACCATTGCCCCATTACAATACCTCTGTATTCTGTCTGGTGTTTGTGTTTTTTGTGTTTTTTGTGTATTTGTGTTTTTGTTTTGTTTTTTTTCGGGGGGGGGGGCTCTATATTTCCAGTTTTGCACCCATCCTCCCAATTCTCCCGGGTCTCCTTCCAAACCTAACCCCTTACCTACTCTTCCAACTCTTTCTGTCACCATCTTCCACCTTTCTATACCCACCTTTTCTACATTGGGTTTTTAACCCCATACCCTATCCAACATGTCCAAACTTCAAGAACTTTCGTTATCATGGTTACCAATTATTTAAGTCGTACTCCGCCCCATTCCCTTGCCCACCATCCAAGCTTTTTCCTTTCCCATATTATTCCTCCAAAAGCAAGGTTTGATCATTCCCGATGTATCAGTCACAAACTTCAAACACAATGTTTGACAGATCTCCCTTTATTATATAGTAGTTACCTGCCTAAACTTGTTGCCCCCTTCTTAATCACACCCAAATCGATGATTAATCCAATCAATAGGAACCTTAAACAAAATTGGAGTGAACCCCCCCCCCCATTCACTAATTGTCTTCTCTCCCCCCCCCCCCCTGCCCCTCCGTACCCACTCCAAAAACGATTCTCATCATTAAAATGTATCAGTAGAAACTAAAACAGTGCAATAAGGTCTCCCTTTACGTATACCATCTTCAACCAATTGCCCCTTCTTTCTAAAACCATCCTAAACTGCTTGCCCTTCCTTACCTCCTACTAAAATAACGCCCACCCCTCGTTGCTCGCTCCCCAAGCGATGTTCATTACAGAAAAGGTTGGACAACCCCGCCCCTTCCCACCTTAACTGACCCCTTCTCTACCTCTACTAAAGTTGATTCCCTTCCTTATCCCTACAAATTAATCTAACTACCCTCCTTTTACCCCCTACTAAAATAATGCCCCCTCCTTACCCAATCCACCAAGTGATGCTCATTACTTTCGTATCAATGGAACCTCGAACAAGGCTGGGCATACCTCCCCTTACCCCCTTAAACTGACTGCCCCCTCCCTCCGTCTACTCAACTTATTTACCCCACCTTACCCCATACTAAAATAACACATCGTCCTTACACACTATCCCAAAGCGATGCTCATTACAATGTATCACTGAGGAACCTCAAACAAGGTTGGGCATACCTCCCCTTACCCCTTAAACTGACTGCCCCCTCCCTGCGTCTACTAAACTTATTTACCCCACCTTACCCCATACTAAAATAACACATCGTCCTTACCCACTCTCCCAAAGCGATGCTCATTACAATGTATCAGAGGAACCTCAAACAAGGCTGGGCATATCTCCCCTTATCCCTTAAACTGACTGCCCCCTCCCTGCGTATACTAAACTTATTTACCCCTCCTTACCCCATACTAAAATAACACCTCGTCCTTATCCACTCTCCCAAAGCGATGCTCATTACAATGTATCAGAGGAACCTCAAACAAGGTTGGACAGACGTAAACCGGATATAGGGGTTTCCGGTGAGCCACACGCACTTTGTGTATGAGTTCAAACTGCATTTGATGGCCTTTAGGTGACGACTAACGCAACTTGGTTGATTTCGTCAACTCTTCTGGAGATACAATCATTAAAAAGAGATAACATAGAGACAATGGTGGCATCAGGATGGAAAATGCGATGGGAGGGAACTGAGGGCAGGGGAAAGGGCTGGGAGCTTTGATAATCAAACTTCTATTCTTTATTTCATGTACTTTTCTTTGAAACAAAAACGCATTCCAAAATTGTAACCGTTCTGTGACTATATATATACATCTCTACATTTCAGTCAGTCTGTTGTTTCTAGCTGTAATATTTTGTCATCAATACAAACAAAATCTATTTAGGCAAATTGACAATATCGTTTTCTCCGTGATCGAGACTTAATCTTGAAGAAGCTACCTGTGGCAAACTTTGAAAGAAAAGGCTGCGACTTGGGGGAAACGCCCCCTTCCCAATCGTTACGTACTGCTAAAATGGCGGGGGTGGGGTGGGATGAATGAATTAAGGACGAGTGGAAAAGAACAAAGCCTTGTCTTTGTGTTCTGAAGAAAAGATGAAGGGAACGGGTTAGATGATGAGATGAAGGAACTGACTGATGCGCGTGATATTCGACATTATAATCATGGTAATGGGCTATATATAAACACCCTTGCTAACAGGGTTTAAGAACATTTCAACATTCAAAGCAGTTTAAAGTGTATTGGAGAGCAATGTTAATCATGCCGGATGTACTTTTCCAAGAAGATGAAAGTTATACGATTTCGGTTCAAACTGATTTTCTACGAAAGTTTGACAAACGGGTGGAGAAAACAAAGCATAACACAACATAGCAAACATCTCCTCTCAAAATAATAATGGATAATCGTCCTACACATACATTTTTCCCCCTTTGATATCGTTATATAATAAATGCAGAAAGGATATTGCACAACAGCATGATATCATATTTGCGAATAATCACAATAAGAACTCAAGCATTCAAATTTCTTCTAACCATGGCAGTAGCACATCGGCACTAGACAAGTCCCTTTAACATTAATTATAAAAAGACTCTCCACACCGATACGTGTTCTAAATTCACAACTGACGGGATGAGTAATCTAATGTCTGCTGAACAACGCCAAACACAATCTCAATGTCATACCTAGAATCCCAGGATTAGTAAACACCGTTCAACAACCGCCAGGAATTGAGTTTATTGAAGCATCGTATACTTGCAAGTTGGTAATGTTCATTATTAAACGGTATTATATTACATATTCACCATTTTGGAAGTCTTCTCCTGTTAGGAACATGTAGGCCTAGTTGAATATTGTGCATGAATTTAATTTACATGCGGAATATTGTATCTCAAGCACAAGAATAGTTTAAATATCAATTTCCATGTCTATGCTCAACGGTTTTACAATTTTTGTTTTATTGTGTTTTATTTTTAGACTATATTTTGTTTAATGTTGTGTTCCGGAATGTATCCATAATTATCACTAACAGACATACATGTTACCATTGTAATTTTTTTTTCCGATCCTTAAACAATACACAGCCAAGAAAATAGACCCATGAACCATGATAATAATTTGGCCTCATGCACAATCAAACTTCTTACAAGCTTCTTGGACATGTTCATTGATCAGCATCTTCAAATACAAGCTGATTCAATTTATTGTTAAATTGAGTTCACTAGATTTAATTCAACTCATTCATATCTATGTTCCTCTTTTCTTAGTTCATTTCGTATGTTACCTTCCACACCATTTACTTACTCATCAATTTTGTGTTTATTCTCAGTCCCTGTGTTTAGCTTTTACTTTCTATGTCTACTTCTCTCTTAGTGTTTTTTAGTAAAATCTTATAAACGATGATGTCAAATAACACATCCGTTACCTGTCAAGTATCGTGCTAAGTATACAAAGTCTTCATCACGATCATAATCTAATTCCATTTCGTCATGTTGTCCTGTCCGTCCGTCAAATTAAGAAATTTGGAATCGACGGGCCGCTAAAAAACAAAATAATTAGCATTGTACGGGTCCCGCCACCTACGTTGTCCCACAAACGTCTTCATGAGTTCACGTCGTACAACACGGCAGATTGAATTAAATAAAATACTGTATCACTTTGTAATAAATATTGTTTGCGGACGATATTAAAGCTTAAACGGCTGCACACGGTGAGTCGTCTCGGGTAGTCCGTTTGCCCTTAAACTGATTTTCTGCACCACAAGCAGCTAAAGAGAATATTACCAAATTGACGTCCCTTGGCGATGTGATTTCGCTTTGATCGAAGCCGACTTTGTATCCCGTGTGTGGCCCAATACCAGCACGAGGCATGTGCAGCGGCTTGACGCTGGGTTTAAGCCCCGGGAGCGTCGGCTGCGCAGACCACAGAAGTAGGGGTGAGCCGCAGGTCCGGATCAGTGTTGTAATTTATCCACAAAGGGGCAAGTGTGGTGAAAAATATTCAGGAGGGGTACTTCAAATGTGTTTCAAAGACGGCATCTACGAAGCAACCAATGTTTCATCATCGAGAATATATTCAAAATCCACTGAACTTATCATGCAGGGTATACCAGAATGAAGGTACACACTACCTTTGGCGGTGGTTACGTAATACGTCGTTGTTGTCTACCGAAGATCTGAAGCTCTTATACTACAAAAACGTATTTTTGCGCCATTTGCCTCATTTTTTAAAATCATTTTAAATCTTCTTGCCTTACATTTATGATTTTCGTCCTTAGTAGCCTCGGACTTCAATTTTGATGTAAACATCCCCAATGCTCTATCATCTTATTGCCCCCTCCCCTCTCTTTCTCTCTCTAACCCTCTTACATTTTCTTTTCCATAATTCAGTACTCTTTCTACCAGTAACTTTGACTGTATTTTCCATCAGTTGAATTACCTAATCAACATCCATCATAACATATACTTCCTCCTCATCTCGCTATCGTAAACAATAAGCCCATTCCTATTTCATTCGAAGGCCTACTTCTCGTAATTTCCTCAATTCCATAATCAGTATACAGGGATGTAAGATTTAAAGAGGCTACCCCATCTAGTCCGTGTGTTCCTCCATAGACCCCCCCCCCCCCCCATTTCTAACCCCAATCCTTCGCTCTCTGTATCAACGCACATGAGGGTATCCCCCTTGCCTTGCTCTCTATGTAGTATTCTCGTTGACGTAATTAGCACTGTCTGAGTCTACAACATGATTACTTTCGATTACTAATTTACTACATTACAATGTATTAAATGTGTATTTCGGCTATCATATTAACAAATTTCTGTTATTGTAACAAATTCAAACTCTCCAACATTGTCTCTCCCTTTCATCTCCTAGATTTCTCTTTCATTATCAAGTGATTCCTATCGTTCGAATGAATACTCTAAGTCGAGGTCATCACAAGTACTACCGGGTAATGAGGGTTTTGCTTTGCTCCAAATGTTTTAAGAACTGTGAAGCGATACTGTCCTCTGACATTTCATGGTTACTAAAAGATATCAAAAATAAAATAGTTGATGGTATAATATGTTATTAATATTCCAGATAATGTGATAATCGTCGACGATTTGTAATTCCCAATACACATTTCCTGGAATATGTTCATCAGTAAAAGGATCAGCATCCAGTAGTTTTAAGAAATTTGTCAACATCCCAGAATAACAGCTGACTATAGAACATGGAGCCATTGTCTTAACACAGTAACAAATCACAAGTCGAGCCTGAAGACTAGGTCTTCATTTCTACCAGTGACGATCATTCTCACAAGGGGGTATACCCACTTCTTTTGTTTCTTCCTTTCTTCATCGAATCGAAGCATGAAGTTCTTGTGAAGTGATCCGTACCTTACTGTCGCAGTGAGACGCCCGAGACCTACATCGGAGGGAGATGAAGGGTAAACGGAGCGCTCCAGGCCAGGGATTATACACCTACTTACAAAATAATTTATGATCATATATTTCCTCTCCAGATTTTCAGAGTCGGAAAATATACTCTTTCTCTTTCTCTCTCTCTCTCTCTCTCTCTCTCTCATTCTCTCTCTTCCTTTCTCTCTTTCAACACGTTTTTCAGGGTTAAGTGTATTTCAAACATGCTTAGGAGAGTGGATACGGTGGATATTACAATAACATGATGGGGATGTCGGCCAATGATGTCTTTACATTTTTCAACACCCCCATTGCAAATCTATGTTTCATTTCGAAAAAGAAATATAAACTCAGAAATATAAATTTGCCCAAAGAAACTGAATTGATTTCATGTTTATCATGACTTCCACACAGCATTATTGCAAATACATGTAATATCATTGTCTGCAATTAGATTTTCAATATACAGTACCCAATGTAGATTCATCAATAAATTGGCTCTACTTCATCGCGACCTCCAAAATGGCCAATCATATTTCAGGCGACCTTTTCTCAAGACCGAAACAAATATATATATATATATATCTATTGACGGGTGAAAAGTAGATCCCCGATATATATATAGATTCAATTTCTGTGACAAAATATTGGCTACTAAATCATTTTTCATGAGGAGCAATACATATGGTTCCACTTTTCAACGGTTGTTATTGAGTTGACATGCGGTTGGGGCCGATGAAGAGCTGGACCCTGTATGCTACATGATAATCAGAAAGCATTTCTTCTCGTACAGCCATGACGAAGCAATATGGGAGAGTAATACTGGAAGGCTAATACAGTCTTTCCGAGCAGTGGATAATTGAATACCAACTGCAATTGCATCTAAATCCGAGGAGCCTTTAGAAGTCGTTATTTTCTTCGTAGAACGGCAATATTGTTGTTATAGTACGTTGACATTTCCACCGACCTATTGATATCGAATAATATGAAGCACATTTCTCTTCTTCACAAGACAAAATATAATATCTTTAAAATAAAACGAGTATCCACAAAGTCATTACGCTTATGACGCGTTTAGCATTCACAGCATTCTGTCATACAATACTTTCCAGACAAATTCTGTGCGCGGTATACTTAGATGTAGATTAATAATATTTGTACCAAGAGAAGCCTTGTTTGTTTGTTTGTTTTTATTTCCGAAATCCATATATACATACAAGTTTTAAAAAAACATACATATAAAACACATTTCAAACGATAAGAAAGTAAGTAAATGTGTCAAGTATAGACAAACGGTTGGATAGCCCATTTCAGAACCATTTTCAAAATGGTCCTGTTCTTCCATGGGGTCCAAATCCAAAGCCTAATCAACATGCTCAATGCTATTCTTAAATGAGGGCCTTGCAATCATTATTACCCCAGCAAACCCCAGGTACCCATTTAAACCTGGGTAGAGAGTAGAAAATGTGGATAAATGTTTTGCCTAAGGACGTTAGTGCCGGGCTGGGATTGAAACCCAATAAACCATCAACCACGACACGTACAATGATATTGAAGGGGCTCGTGCATCCTTACACTGAATTGTATGATAACGTCCATGTTTATTTCTAAGCTTTTCTTCTTCAGTAGAGAAGTTGAAGAATAACTTGATAACTTGTCTATATCCAAGTTAGTAATATCATTTGGTGATTACATCATATTTCCGTTTTATTATGACCCTTAAAGAGAAGGTTGAGTTCTGGGAAGAGGTGAAAAATAATTTGTGAGCGTAATAATTCTTATTATGCAAGTGTGGAAGATCATCAGATAAGACATGTTCCCTGAAAAACATGGCTCTTCAAATGCCTTTATATTCTAAATATGTCAGTAACGGGTAGGATTTTTACGCCACGTGTTCGTGTAGTCCCATATACATATTTCTGTGTACAGTGTTTGTAACTTTACCAAGACTTGGCCAAATTTCTTATCATTTTGATGATTCTAGAACCTTGCAATACACACAAATTCTTATATGCTAGATGATCTACCTTTTCTGGTCGATTCCACACCGTTTCTTTCACAATGCAATTGCGTGACCAGAACTCAACTTCATCTTTAATATCACTTAAAATGCCCATTGTAAATGAAAATTCATGATATTCTTTTTAATAAAATGTGTAGACTACCTTTAAATGTTTATCGTTTTAAAATTCCATGATTCCGTTCTAAAGTTTTCGGCCTCATGGCAGCGCAAAATACATATCTCTGAATTACATATTAACGTGTGTCTTTCGTTTGGCAGCAAGTGCCAGAAGTTCCCCCCTCATCTGAATTCGTCAAATTAAGGTAGTGGGAAAGGATTTTAATCACATTATAATAGTCTGGCTATGGTGTGGGCAATATCACGATAGCGGTAAAAGAATTACAGGTTCTTTCTGCTTGATCACGTCGATGGCCATTGACTAGGGTTAGATGGAATATTTAGTTTTGGAATCGAAAACGAAGTCCTAATGACACAAAGCTTCTTGAATATGAAGTCATATTGCTCAAATCATATCTACCTCATTTACCTATTTTGTATTGCATGAGTTATAATTTATTTAGAAAAGTGCTGTATTATGTTTTATATATTATCTAAATCGTCGGGTGTTTTATGGTACATTATATTACTATATGCATTATGTCATGTTATTACTAAAAGAAAAAAAAGTGTTTCTGCTGGATATAATTTTCCTTCTGTTTTGCTATAAACACTGCATTGTAAATTGATTTATACGGTATATTATGTTTACAGAATATTTATATGTTACATTACATTGTAAATTGACTTATATGATGTATATGTTCCCAAACAGAATATTGATTGTTACATTGCATTGTAAAGTGATTATATGTTTATAAACAGAATATTGATATACATCAATGAAGTTTAATAAATACAATACAATGCAATACATACAATACATGTGCCAATGTTTAGATGAGCCGTCCATGATTTATGATGAGTTAGTGGGTCTACATAATTAATTTTCATATATTTCGTTCCAAATCAACTGAACTAAAAACAAGAAAAAATCACATCAGTTTAAAATGCTCAGTATCTGATTATTAAACGTTTTATATTTAACAAAAAACGGTCTACCGAAAATCTTCGTGGCTTACCAAAACTAATTCTGGTCTTATGTTCTCAATTTTTTATATAACGGTTCATCGGATGTATATTTTTGCTATCAGATGAAACCAACATATCTTAAAGACCATTATTTTCCTTGTAGGGCAAGGACTCACCCATTGACCCTTTTCGATGACTGAACTATATTTAAGTGTACATGTACGAAACCATGGTAACACTAGTTTCGAAAGAATTTTAGATTGCCAAAAATGATCGAAAGATTTTGTTGTCATCATGATGGTTCAAATGACATTGTGAGGAGTAATGGGGGAAATGAAAACCAACAATTTCTCAGTTACTTATCATTTTTAAAATCATCGTAATTTCCGCAAAATTATGTAACAAACACTCTCACTCCAACGATTGAAAAAAAGTCGTCGAATTTCTCAAAGAGGGAGCACCAAAAGGGTAACCATTACACATCGCGGGGTTGGAAGAAAGTAAGGCAAAAATGGAATTGGGGAAAATGGTTTGCGGACGTGAAGTTTCAGAATGAGAGAAATGTGACATTGATAGTCAGATAGCGATCTTAAGGTGATGACAGACGAATCGAAGGAATTTAATTGAGACTAAGAACCACTTAGGATGTCACATCGTGCTCCTAGCAACCGTAACGTGACTGTACATCCATCTCCAACACACGATCTATCAAAAATCTGTCAATATTCCCAACGAGATTCATGTGAGTCAGAGAAGTTGGTTTATTTTGTTTGATGTCCCCCCCCCCCCCCTCAACACTTTAAAAACTACGTAGAGTGAAAATTGATAATGAGTCCGGAAATATCATTTTACAGCCAAGCAGAACATCAAGTTTTTATGACATCCTAAGGAATGACTTCATTTTCCCTCGTGATTATAAAGTTTACTAGCATTACAGTTCATCGGCCTTTTACTCATTGCAAAAAATTGCCGTAATGTGGTCATTCCAAGAATATTGTAGAAATCTATATTTATATGCAACGTTTGGTGAGACTACATTTTTCTCGACATTAGTAATGCACTCTTGGGTTTTCAAATTTGAAAGTAGAATCACAAAGTGAGTGCCCTCTGTACGCCCCTCCTTATTTCCGTTTTTGTTCTTTCGTTCTTTATCTCTCGTACCATTTCGTGCATTTTCTAAATGTCCGACTTCCATTTTTGTTCTACTCTTGACCATATGCTTCTCCACTCTCTCGTGTATATGTTCGTGATAATCGCCATCGTGATCAAGGGCACATTGACCATTGTTATTCCCACATGGGTACGAAGAGGCACATGTAGATTAATGCCTTGTCAAAAGCCATCAGTTCCGAGGCTGGAGTTCTAACCCTAATATGGTAGTATTAAATGTTTAATATCGTTTATACTTTAACAAAAACATTTGCACCTTCTGTCTGTTTCAAACTGAAATCTACATTGAAGTTCCCAACATTTCGGAGTTTTTTCCTTCAAATAAAAAGGAACAATATACTCCTGAAACTGATTGATAAAGTAAGATTGATTTCCTTTGCGTAGAAGAAAGATAACAAAATAACTCTTAAGTATACCCTTTAACATTCTAAAATCGAAGTAAAATTCGAAGAAACGATGATATTTACCACCATATTTTCAACAAAAGTCAAACTTAAAAATAAAAATACACTTCTTTCACACTTTTTAAACTTATTAAAATATGAATTATTACGCTTAGCTATTTCTGTTGAGGGATTAACAATGTTCAGTATCGCTAACAATGAGCTTCGAGGTTTCCTCCAAGCTATGATGATGGGTATAACATCAAGATAACTTTCAAAAACTCATGTTAGTTTTGAGTTTTGAGCGAGTTACCACTTACAAAACTTTACAAAGAGGAGGACAAAAACGCAGAATGAATAGGTCCACTCTCCCTGATACAGTCCTATCTCCACCCCTGCTGCCAATCACTTCGGTGTCACTGTTCTTCTCGCTACGACTGACTGCGTTCTGGACATCGTTGCACTCCACGGGTCACCACGGATGATTATCAAACACAACAGGGTTACTCTTAATACGCCTCGACATCCTCCTCCTTATCCTCTCGTCTCATCGACATGATATCATCTCAACAAGGCACAAATTGTCTCAAGTTGGTGCTTGGTTCAAGTTGTTTGGTTCTGATCTATGATTTATACATGGTGTAGCCTTTCCTAAGGATGATTATTGCCTATACGCAAGTTGGTACAGGAGAACACATGCAGACTTTTATTTTTTAGAGGAGAGAGAGAGAGCACACTTACCGCGTGTATGTCATCCTGTAATGTAGCGTAACAGCGAGAGAAAAATAAAGGGGAAAGAAGACCCCCCCCCCCCCTCTCCTTCTCTCTGATGATACCAGTGCACCTCAGTATATCTGGGCTCTGGAGCCATGTCACGAAACGGATTTTGTGTTAACCTGCTTAAGCATGGTTAGAAAGCTAATGCTTGAAATGACGTTTTTAACAATATTCATGAATTAATTATGATACCAACTGAGACTATACTTCTAGTAGGAAATAAAGGGAAATAGATAAGGGTAGATACGAGCAAGAGGACCAAAAACTGTGCTTTAGAATGTGTATATGATATTTGAAACCGATGATGGTTTTATGCTGATGTCGTTCATAATCACTTACATCAACAACATCGAATATTGTCTGCAATCAGTATAACTTTGGCATCACAATAGGATCCCTAGTGTATCCTCCTGACTGTCCACGTCAATACAACACATGCATGAACAAATATATCTAACAAGCACATCAAACAAAAAGAAATTGATGTACCTCGAATGAATGCTGGCATAATCATGTTAATTTGATATGATAGTATGAATGGGGTCGTTGATTTTGAGAAGGAATTAGTTGTTTATGATTAGCTTTTGAATTTGAAGCGACATTTTGTTCTTCAAGAGTTGAGCATGTTGAGTCTGGGAGAGATATTACCGCCACCCGGTGTAGTGACGTGGAAGTATGATACTAATGGATTGGATAAGGGCCTGCATTGTGGACATAATTGCACGGATTTTCATAGAAAACATGCGACATGTTACAGACGGTCCTGCTTAAGAACGGCATCGCAAAGAGCTGCGATTTGATATTTGTAAACGAAACATTTGAGTGCTTAACATTAATGTTTGTTGTACATGGGGCGTCGTTTCGATTGCGTTATTAGCTGCGCTTATCAAACTTAGGAAGGTAATTAGTTCATGTGACAGTAAAATCAATTCAGTGTTCGCATCGTCAATTTTGCATTCATTTTTTCTACGATTAGGCTGTCGCATGACGCGTAAAAGACTGCGTCAAAGACTGACGCAGCCTTACGTCAGGCAAATAACGCATCATGTGCAAGGAGCATAATTATAAGCACTGGTGTATAAGCTAACGTCGCCGTGATACTAATAACTTTGTCATACGTTTTTAATCTCTGCAATGAATTTAAATCCCCGATATCTAGACATAGTTTTAACCTCTTTGAATTCTCTGATTTAGCAATTTCGGGAAAACATTTATTTATAATCGGAACGAATAAAATTCGCTCTATGATGACCATGTCGGTATGGTCATCTAATCTGACGAATCTATATGGAAAGTCCTCAAAACTAACTTTTCTTAATATCGCCATTTCCGAGCGAATAAAATTGCTCAACTTTTATGTCATTTTAAACCAATCTATATGAATGTTTTAAGAATGAGAACGTTAAATCACAAATAAATCCCATGGCTATTCATGTCAGAAATTATTTCTGGTTGCTTTTGGCATCTCTTTAAGTTTCATGTCGGTTGTTTGAGAGAATGTAAATGACAAGAACAGATTACATGTTGGTATTGCAAGCGAAGTCAATTTGTTAGCTTCAATTCATCTCATGTGTTCTCTTCGTGTGGGTTTGACTTGTCACAATGCCAGCTAAGCCATCGAGTACTGAAATCCACTGACAACATGCACAGGGCAATGTCCGGATCTATTTTCACAGCCATGGAAGGGTTAACTAACCTTGAACAAAATACTAGAACACTGCACCTGTCTCTCGGTGTGGGACTGAGGCAGTCAATATGTCTGTGTGGTATCATTGACGAATGCATGTAACATTGGAGTTGGATTAAAAGTTTCCGACATGTCGACTTCCATAATGCCAACAATGGCATCAATGATGTAAAACTTTAAGAAAACACCAGTATACTGTATCATGTTTTATTTGATTTATTTTTCTCGTCATGTATAACTACCCCATCTCTCTTTTTCTTTATTTTCCGTTACTAAAAAAACGATTTGGAAAAACGTTTAGAACGATCCGGAAAACCGTTTATGTTCACTGAGTGCCAATTTTCCTTATCGATCTTTGTGCAACACTTGTGCCAGAGCGTTGCACCACCATTTTTTAAGGGGGGGGGGGGGGGTCGCTGCCTACAAGCGAGCCGAACATTTTCCTGTCACAACAATATATCAGTCCACAAACTAACAAACAAACCAACATCTTCACATTTTTGGGGGGTAATTTTCCCGACAAGTTTAGACAAATTTCGCGCCGAAAAAAGGTTCTGATTTTTGATCAGCATACAGTTTAAAAAGTGTCACTACTTGGCTACATTGTTGTTGTTTTTTTATCTTTTAAAACTTGGCTACATTGTTGCCGTCAACAAAATGA
Source organism: Strongylocentrotus purpuratus (assembly GCF_000002235.5). Classification (NCBI taxonomy): domain Eukaryota; kingdom Metazoa; phylum Echinodermata; class Echinoidea; order Camarodonta; family Strongylocentrotidae; genus Strongylocentrotus; species Strongylocentrotus purpuratus. Next base: position 36,648,918 of record NW_022145613.1, on the reverse strand, counting down.
CGGATCTGCCGACGGGACTTTTCAAACTAGAATGTCACACCCTAAACTTGACTCTTCCCTTGCCCCGTGTTTAACGATTCCCCTCCTCTGAACACTAATTTGGAGTCTATGCATTTCTATTTATACTTGGTGCTTCATAATTTTAGATTTATCATTCAGAATCAAACTTTCTAGCACCTTCAAAATCACGATCACTTTTTGGACAGTGTCATTTAATGTCAACCTTTTGTAAATCTTCTCTGATTGAATGGTACAGAAATTTGCTTCAAACAGAGTAATAAATCAATCTTCAGTGTCTTGAAAATGAATTTGATTTGTTACCCGTTTGTTTGATTTTTGTTTTGATTACGTTTGCCAAGCAGAATTCTTCCTCCTTTTTTTGGGGGGGGGGGGGGGGGGGGGGGAGCTTGAAACTTTAAAGAAACTTAAAGAAAAAATTGGACACATTCTTTGCTCTCTGTTTATTTGGTCTTCCTGTTGCCCAGAATAAATGCCACGGTTTTTGTGATTTCATTATGATTTTTCCAAATTAGTTACTCTAAATGGACGGATAAAATATTATTGACGAACAGGTTGGAATTCAGCTTGCACTCCGTCCAAGACTGCGATGTCGGATTCTTAGAAAGAAGATAAAAAATGACGATCCCTTTCCGTTCAGGTCATTGCGGTGTCAATTATGAGCTGCTTTACTATCGGGTTCATCGTCTAACATGTAAGTTATCTATAAAGGTGTCTGAAGATAGCAATTTGCACCGACCGATTCCCATGTAGTCGTGTGAAGAAAACAGGGTTGGACAGTTGTATAGTCAAACAAGGATGTTTCACGTGTCCTGATTATTGGCCAGGTATTGGTTGTCCAAACCGTTCCATTTCCATGGACTCCAAATCACTGCACTCAAGAATGTGAGTGCTAAACATTTAGATTCCCCTTAGATCAGATACACTTTTATTCATGTAACAGAACCAAGTACCATCATTGTGAAGTTTAACCGCATGTATGTATTAAACCCAATCTATCAAACTCGATCGCAACTTCTTTAAACAAAAATCAACTAAAGCCCCTTTCACACCAGATCTGCGTAGAGTTGCGTAGTGTGGTGTACCCGACTACGCCGAAATAAGGCTGCGTCTTCATGAAAAAAATGTTGCTTCGGCGTAATCCCTGCGTAGGTTATGCGTAGGCTGGCGTACGATGGCGTATGTTTACGTACCCTGTGCATATTCACCGCGTACATACGGCGTATGCAATTGGCGTACCTACGCATACGATTGCGTATAACAAGCGTAGGGTTGCGTACTTTTATTAGGCCTGGCGTATAGGTTTGCTTACGGTTGCATACTGTGTGCGCAAGCTTTTACTGCTTCGTCGGACTGGCGTAGGGTAGCGTACTGTTGCGTAGGCTTGGCGTACTGTAGCGTAGTGTTGCGTAGACTTGCGTACGAAATGCGTACTTTCTGCGTTTAGTGTCTACGTCGAAAGTACGCCAAAAAAATAAATTTTTGCGCCCATCTCGTGTTCCCCTTTGCGTCCCTCAGCGTATAGTTACGTAGGCCCGCGTAGGGCAGCGTACGCTCGACGTAGTCGGTACACAACACTACGCAACTCTACGCATGGCCCGGTGTGAAAGGGGCGATTTCAATACCTTATGCATCCCTTAGAAGTTATGTTCGGATTACGTAATACACCTTAGGAATGTTCGTACATTTACGAAGGTGACGGACAAGGCCACTGAACTTGCCTTAGGTTGATTTTTTTCGAAAGCAGTTGCGACCGTGTTATCAATGAAAAACACTCGTCAAAGTCCATATAAAACTATTGAAAGTTCATTTATTAGAATTTCTTTTAAAAACTTAGTGGCGTAGAATGGGTTAATGAGTTGCTTTGTAAAGCCTGCTGTTTGTGGATAAAATCTAAAGTGTTCGTACAAAATCTCAGCTGGACAGACATCGGGTAGAAGACATTCTCAACGTATATATACTAATAGTGCCTGTATAAAGCCTAGTGTACCATCAGTTTGTTTGAAAATATAAAACCATACATTGATATCTCTGAGCAGGAGACGCCATGATTACGTTATGAGGATCTAACCACGAAGGTTCAAAATAGAACTTAGGAAAGTCATGTTTTGTTTTTAGGAATACCTTTTCTATCCAATTTGAGGCGACACACATCGTCGACAGAGTCTGCCTTTCCTTGTGTCTGCTCAGCGGATTGCTCACGTGCCCGACTCATAAATGTCTAATTATGATAGGAAGGATAGATTCCTTTCTCAAACCAGAAGTAGAATATAAATCATGCGATGTCTAACCAGGTCTACTTATATGCCAATTTGATTGTTGCCATTTCCCTCAATTTTGTAATCAAACTGAATCTCTCTAATCATTGGTCAGTTTGTCTAATTAGGTAATGAGAGATATAATCAAGTTGAAAGTTTTCCTGTTTCACATTCCTAGGAGTGTTGATGGAGGGGATGAGATAGCCCTACTTCCATTTGAAAATAGTTTATTGGCAAATTTGACATTTTTATAGGCTACCGGCAAATCTAAGAATTTATCAATATTTTTGTTTTGTTTGCTTGCTTGTTAGAATTTCGAAGCTACATTCTCGTCAAACCTGGTCCGACACTCCCCCTCCATTATATACAAATGAATGATCCAGGTATACTGCGTAGCCTAATGTTTCCAGATGCAACATAACTACGTCAATAACATCACTTTCGGATGGATGACAAAACGATACAAAACCACATAACGCATGAAAATTGTACGACTCATGATTTGTGTTTCTCTGTGCGTCCATCGTCATTGGGACGAATGTTTTTCACGCTTTGAACAGTGTCGGGCGATCGTCGGTAGTGTCAAGTGATTTGCCTACAACAGGTGAAGGTCAACTTGCCGAATCACAAAACGTATCATACCAAACTATAAATCTCTCCTACAACAGCAAAGCCAGGCACAAAGGGGGTGAGAGCAAATGCATGTATTAATTTTCTCTCAGATTCATCATCGGTAACATGTAGAGATTACTATCAACATGGATGTCTAGGTAATTACATTTCACACTTGATTGGTTTATGATCATACAGATACAATACCCGACATAGCAACACAAACGTTCATTCAAAGAGCACTGAGACCTCGGTCACTGATATGTACCGGCATGATTTTGAAGCAAATAAATCAGCTTTGGGGCAAAATTGGAGATTTGATATCTTTACTACATGTACAAGGGATGCAGATAATTATCTCCATGGTAACCTCACGTAACGATGTACCTGATAAATGGTTATGGTACACTTGATATAGGCCTATGCATCTCTTGATGACGTCATCGATTCTGGTTAAGGTCTAATTTCATAACAATGAGGCTATGCTGCGTCACCTTCGCTACCCTGTGTATTAAGTTCAACTTTTTTGAAAGAAAATAACTTGTACTTCACAACAGGGAGAATAGACAGATGTCCCAGTGACGTTTTAAAACTGCAACTAGCTAATGATTATATGTTAATAAAAGGCGTACGAGGTAGGTGCTGGGGCTTTATAGCCCTCCCCCTCCCAATCCCTAACTTTTAGGAAGAAAAAATATTCTGTGACCCGCCACTTCACATTCGGAAAGTGAATACATCTATTTTGGTTATTATCCTTATAGGATATATCAACGGGTGATTCCATTGTCAGTGCAGTGGGAGGTCTGAATTAGGATTGATATATTTACACCAATTTATGACTGCTCGATATAATTTTCGATAAAATTACTTTGCAAATAATAGAGTGCTATATAGGTTCTCTTTTTTCAAGGGTTTCCTGAAACACTTGACAAGGATCAAATTTGTATTACATTTTTTTCTATTTGCCCTTCGACAGCTGCTTCTCCAACCGATAACGAGGACTTGAGAGTTGAAATACGAATCGCAAAGTTCTATATTATCTCACACAAGTCAGAGTGGCGTGATAATTCACCTGAACTTAAACTTAACATCTTTGGTCGGAATCGTATGAATCATTTCACTGATTTCAGACAAGACCACGAAACAACGAAAAGGGTGACGTCGGTTTATTGTGTCAGCTCGGGATCTGACAGAAAAGATTTACACATCGCTATTGTTTCAGCCAATAATAAAATCCCGAGTGATGCATGAAGTTCAACATCCAAAAATGTCGTGTCAGTCGTAAGCTGAGACAATTATCGTCGATGGGGGTGGCTATTAAAAAGAGCATTAGCGGAAATTCTAGTATCATCCGTTAAGATTTTTGTTCTCGTCAACTACCCATGAAACCCGCACGGAATTTGTCATTTTTTTCTCTTCATGTTTATGGGTCATAACGTCTTCAATACCTTTATGGCATTAAAGCAGCCCCTCTCGCATAACATCATGTATAGCTCTTGAAAGCTTAATAGTAAATTTCACATGACGTCTTTTATTGTACACGTCTGCTGTGTAAATATCTAAATAACACAAATACCTCAGGCACCTTTATGGAATGTGAAACTTACAAGTAATTCATCCGTGTTCAAATGACACGTTCAGTTACAATATGTAACGCCGGCATCGTATAACTGTACATGCTCTAGTCTAGGGTAACTTCTTTGCACGAAATCTGCTAAACATACAGAAACATCCTCCAAACTTGCTTTTGAACTTCCCATATAAAGATGAAATCGATTAGGTGATGCCATCCCGTAACCTTGACAATCGATATCACGTAATGCATTCATTCGTTTAGTAAGACTAAGATCAACGTGTTACGCATTGAATCTATGACCGCTTCACCAAATTACATCAAGTTTAGAGATGCAGGGGCCCACAAGTTCAAAAGGGATGAAAGGCCGGTTATTTTGGCTAGAGGGCCGGTCGATTTTTGGTCGGAGCGGTTGACCAAGTTAGAGTGGACCCTTTCTGTTGTCGCATTTTACTGCTCGGGCCAAACATTAGTTCTCCTTAGTTCCTGACAAAACAAGTTCATGGAGGTTGAATGTTTTATAATGCCGATGACGACGACGAGGATGGTGAGGACGATGAGTATGGATGATCATAGCCTAAATCATGACGTCGTAACACATTGTTAGTACTCTAAATATTGCTTTCTCGAGTTTCTGACGTTGACAATTTCATGATAACAGTGATGATAAAGACTTTCAGCGTTGATTAATAGTTTTTCAAGATGACCGAATATAGCGTGTAACTCTCACATTCGGGTTATTGAAAAAAGAATGGCAATATTGTAGTTTCGACAAAGATGAAAATATACACTACTTGAACAACAAAACATTTTCGTTAGAAAAAAAAAAAACTCCGAACAAACATACTGTGTGAAGAATGCCTGTAAACGAAAGTTGTAAATAATCATGAATAAGTACTGTCAACAACTAGACTAGGCCTACTCATTCACTAAATGCTTTTTATATCGTACATTTTATTTTCAGGATGATACGATTTTAAATGAAAAGGTCTTTACATGTTTCAATATTTGTTGTAATAAGAGTACTAAGTTAGACATAATTCTGTTGCGATTCTTATTTATATATGGAACAACAATATAAAATGTTTTGGCTTAGCTCACCATTATCCCAATACTGCTTTTAAAGAGTAAATTCAATTATGATCAAATATTAGTACTAGATTTCACTAAATATTGTTAAATGTTGATCAAAACTTACCCAAAATATCCGCTACACAAGGGCGCATTCATCATCAGCAGCAACACAATCGTGTACAGTATGCTCCAGATAGCTGAAACAGCGAGCACCCCGTGGTAACTCCGTTGCATGGTAGCCCCCGGACGACGGGCATTCTCAGCCCGATAAAAAGGCAAAACGTAAAAATCCAAACAACAAATCACCGCCTAAATGAGAAAACAAATCGACTTGGAACACTTTCAAAGTTTCAAAACTCCGATCGCTAGACAGATTGTGGTTGGATTATATACCATGAGCAAGAATGAATCCGTTCGATGATTTATGGCCAAAGGAACGTAGGAATCCAATTTTTATGACGAATGGCACGAGGAGGAAGATTTAAATCATGGCGGCCCGGACGAGAAGGCGCTCGAAACTTTTGTTATATTTGCAATGCGATGTCGTCTGCTCCAGCTGCTCTCGCACAAGGAAGGTTCGATTCACCGCAGCCAACCCGACGGCTGGGGGATGAGACAAGTCCACACATGGGGGTACATGCATCTAGGCAAAGAAGTGACGTCATTGGCAGTCGACAGCTGGAGTGACCTGTATTGGTGAAATGTTCTGAAGTGGGCGGGGGATACGCTGCAACCAACTGAATGACAGGTGGATAGGTCATGAATATTCATATCCGGAGTGACTTAGATTTGCTCATTTTAACTGCTAATACATGTATTTTGTATTGCTCTAACGATGTTTGTGAAATTAGTCGATATAAAAACCATTCTCATCACATTGAGATACTATAATATTTAAGAAGAAGTGAATGTAAAAATGGTTTGCCTTGTGAGTTTAATGATGACTAAGTGGAGGAATATTTACTGGCATGCTTTGCTATTAAAAGCTATTGGCCAAGGAAATTGTTTATATTTTAAACAGTCATTAAAGTTGAATGAAAGGCCAATCCTTCGTGGAATTTGACCCACTCTCAGCAATCATGTTCTTATTACTTCAATGTGGAATGTTTTTCTTAATAATAATAATAATAAAAACTTGTCATAAATGTCTTGATTGTTCAATGACTCTTAAATTGTCGTACCTTATAAAAACATCTAATGAAAGGACACAGTGAAGATCATCTTAAAGCAAATTTTTCCTGCCTTGTGATATCGTCACCCTCATATTAGAAATTCATAAGCGAACCAATATGGCGCGAAGGGACCGAATATTTGCCCCCTCCCCTTTAGAAAGCAAGATCTTATGTCATGGAAATGGGTCGAAGAAATTTTGGAAAGCTTGGACAAGTTCTAGTAACCACCAGAGGCCTACGAGTAATATAAGTAAAATTCATCGTCGTCGTGGTAGTAGTAGTAGTAAAATAATAATTAAGAAGTGGCTATGGTAGTTGTTATTGTTTTAGTTATAGTTATATTAGTAGATGTTTTTCTTGTTGATGTTGATGAGGAGGAGGATGGTGGTGGTGATGATGATGATGCTTTGATAATACTAGCTCTGGTTCCTTGGTATAAATATTGAACAGTATAGGAGGAGAAGGAGGAGTATTGTGTACTGCTATTCGTAATGCTATAAGAGATATCCCATCACATTCAAACTGTACAACATGAACATTGTCTTAGTTAAGTTGTAGATACGAGACCCTTTCGAAAAGCATATAAACCTCGATTTAGTAAAGTAGAGAGAATCGAAAACGAGTCTTTTCCTACACTCTAAGAAAAAAGGGTGCAAAAAAGGGTGCAAAATAAGAGTTTGCACCCTTTACATAAAAATGAACCCTTTTGAAGGAAAAGGGGTTCAAAAAAGGGTGCAAAATCTTATTTTGCACCCTTCCCACAAAAATGAACCCTATCGACCAAAAAGGGTGCAAAATAAAAGTTTGCATATTGCATGCATATTCATGATTACTTTACACGTGTTCACATAAAAAATACATTTATCATGATTTGTTAAACAAATTATGACAATGCACATCAATTTTGTGATTTGAATTTTTCTTCGGCAATCATTAAACAAATAGATTATGTTGTCTGATCATGTTACAATTAAATTCACGTTTTAGCAATAGATACATTGATTATATGATTACTAACCAATTAACAACAAGCATGTTTAATATGTATTTGTGTACGAGCAAATAACACGAGTATTCCTCGAGTATAGGAGAAGGATTGCACCTTTTAAAGGGTGCAGGACTGAACCCCTAAAGGTGCTGCTATTGCATCAGTTTGCACCCCAAAGGACCAGGATTGAACCATTAAGGGGACTAACATGTCTCCTAAAAGGTGCAATCTGGCACCCTCCTTAAAGGGTGCAGGATTTAACCCCTAAATGTGCTGCTATTGTTGCATCGGTTTGCACCCCATAAGGTGCAGGATTGAACCATAAAGGGTACTAACATGTCCCCTAAAAGGTTCAATCTGGCACCCTTTTAAAGGGTGCAGGATTGCACCTTTAAAAAGGGTGCAGGATTTAACCCCTAAAGGTGCTGCTATTGTTGCATCGGTTTGAACCCCTAAAGGTGCATAGTTGCACCATTTTTTCTTAGTGTGTACCTCCCCCTCCAGTATTAGGCAACTTTGTTACGGGAAGTTACTTCCTGTGTCAAATTAAAAATCTATCATCAATATACCTCAAGCTATAATAACGAATACAGACTAGCTGCCTAGACTCATAACGATGATGAGACAGACAGTCTTCAATAGGGGATATTTATCATAAAACAGTTTTATAACGGTAATAATCTGACTTTTACATCCATCAGAAATTGAAGACCACCCGAGACAAGCTCGATGCGTTTCGTGGAGGAGACCAATAAGATCAAACCGCGGAGAAACTGAAAAAATATCCCTCGTGGGAGGCTCGATCTACCGGTGACATGTTGACTTCCGGAAAACCCTTAATAGTTACTGATTCCTTTTATGTTAATGATGATACTCATATAAGTTTTTAACATAGACATATAATTCTTATATAATAGTTTTAATGTTTAGTTTGTACCATTTTATCGTCTTTTTTGGCTTGTCGTAATTCTAGTAATCGCCAGATGTTCACCACCACCAAAATAATCACCATCATCATAATCATCATTATCGTCACCATAATCACGATGTTCATCATTTCATAGTCGGCATCATCATCAACGTCATGATCATGATCATCATCATCATCATCATCATCATCATCATCATCATCATCATCATCATCATCATCGGTCTCATAACCATAGACGCAGTTTCCTCATGCCTACGTTCATCGGAGTATTTGTCCTCATCACCACCATCTTTATACCAAACTCCCATTATCTTTCAAATATTACACACATCACTAAGATATTCACTTTACCATCGCCTTTATCATCTTCATCATCATCATCATCATCATCATCAGACAACATTATCTGTTACAACCCAGCATATAATTCGGCTATACTTTTTACAAATAATTATGTAAAGAATGGACCCGAGCTGTATGGATCAAATGTCTACATAATCTAAAAAAAGGGGCTTGTGGACTCAATAATCAAAGAGACATTGATATTGATAATAATGACGATAATGCTAATGATGATAAAAATAATAATAACAATAATTATAATAATGATAATGATATAAAAATAGTTAAAATGATAATAATAATGAAAATGAAAATGATAATAATAATAATGATAATTATAATGATAATAATGATGAAAATGAAAATAATAATAATAATAATAATAATAACAATAATACTGATAATGATGATAATTATACTGATAATGATAATAATAATAATTATATTATAATGATGATGATGATAATAGTAAAGAAGTTGCATCACATCATATCATCCACTTGTTTGCTATAGTTATCTAGTTCATGATCATGTTTAGTCATCATTCCCCGAAACATCATTTGAGTGGGAGGCAACGCAGTAAAATGAAGTCTAAACAGGAATGTTTTTTTCCTCTTCATCAGAGTTTCGCCCTTTGAGCATACATTATCGATTATGAAATTATATTGATAATGATATTTGAAATACACGAAGTCCCCAGTCACATCGATGAAAAGGAGGGGGTGGGAGATGGTGAGACAATGTCCTTTTTTGTAAATGAAGTACCATTAAATTTCGTATTGCTCTAAAGGAATTTGTTTGTCTTCATGCCGGCGCTTAATATTAACACATCATCTACGTCTTTTAAAGATTCGATAAGAGGAATAGGTGGTGTCCTTAGATGTCAAACTAAATAGAAAGTTGTCCATATCACAATCGTATATCCGGGCGCGTACGCAGGGGGGGGGGGTTGAATCCCCCTTTGGTATTTTTTATGTGTGTATTTTGAAGGACCCCCCCCCCCCTTTGGTAATTTTTTTTTTTTTTTAATAAAAAAAATAATATAAAAAAATTATACCAATGGCTGACCTAAAAAAGTTGACCTTACCCCCCCCCCCCAACGGAGCAAAATGCCAAATTTTCAAATTTCGAGACCCCCCCCCCCCCTACTTATTCAGCGGCTGGCTGAGTCGTTGCGAAATTTTCGGCCTGATTTAAAAATGTTAACCCCCCCCCCCTCCTTTGAAAATATCCTGCGTACGGGCCTGCGTGTATCATTAATTGTTTAATATTTTCACCATAGCAACGGGTCACTGACAGATTGTATTATTATTATTATTATTATGTACATTTTCCGTTTTCTTTCTCAATTGTCACTTATTTTTGCTTATCAGAAATATTACAGGATTGTGCCCCCTTCCTGTTACAAATCTAAGATCCGTCCCTGCAAGGAGTTATTCGTACATGGGAGCCTATTTCTAGACTGGTCGTGACATCGTGTAATAACCCGCTACCCCTTCCCGTAATAATCAAATGAGATCTGGAGCTTGTTGAGATAGCCATGGTGGTTTAACAATAGTTTCTTTTAAAAATGCTACAATATACGGTCTCAAAATCACTATGTTTTGTTATAGTATCATAAATATTGAAAACATGGACATCAGCCTACATGTCACCTAGGTAAACTATTATTTTCCTAAATGATGCTGACTGCTTCCAAACTTTTAATATCCTGCTGTCTTCCTTTATTTTGTTTGACCCCATTATCCGATCATTATTCTAAAGATGACGCATTACAATCCCCAAAAGTATCGAAGAATTCATGTTTATGGACATCTAAAGGTGGAAGTCAGCTACATTCATGAAGAACAATGTTTGACTGGTATTTTCATCGCGCAAGACATCTCGGTGACTTCAGGAAATACATCAATTTTACCGATTTTAATACATGACCCAATTTCGATTTGATTTCATATAGTTGACAATTTGAGACTTTTGAGCATTCACATAAACGAAAGTATAATACAAAACGAGAATTACAGTAATGTGCAACAATGACTTAATGACGAAAATAAGAAATGAATTGTTCTAATTGCTTTGATTAAAAGATGAAATACATATTGACATGATTTAATTAAATGTATAATGATATGCTGTTTTGGGGGAAATTATGGGAATGATTTGAACAATTTTTTGAGTTTCAATCGTATGGTCTCTACCACACTATATTTAATTAATGGTTACCTGTTACTGGAGTGATAAGCGTTTTATATCTTAACAAAATATCGCACAAATTTTTAGTTTGAAAATTAGTTACTGTCTTGAACGACATTGATTAGTGTGACGGTACCTTTTATACAAGGTGTAGCATGTTTGTAAATGATATTGTCTAAATTTACCTTGCTTTTAAACAATGAATTTTGAGTCTATATAATTTTATAAAGTTGTTAAAGTCAATGGAGGGTCGTTGTAATTTTACTGACGAGCATGTATCAAACAACTTTGTCCGAAACTATTTTAGCCCATATTGGTATTACTTTTCTAAAAGTGTGTAGAGGCGCTGTAAAATATGTAGGCCTACTTAACACCAGACTCTTGCCATCCAAATCATACAAGAGTAATGACAGGTGAAAGTTGATTATTCATTTTTCGTTTTATTTACAGTCATGGCGATTGTGACCTTTATTTTTGTTTTAACTGGCGCCAAAATATACCTTTTCCCGCAAATGAGCGCAAAACCTGACGTGACTTCGTCGTCTCCAGCCTTTACATGCGTGCGACGCGGTCGTCACGAAACATCGAAGTGTCCTCGCTGCCAAAAGTGACACAAACTATTTCATAGATTAGCCGCAAAAGAAGCTTGTTACTGGAATGTGGATGATTACAAATTTGTCACTTACCCTAAAATAAATCCTACACAATTATTCGAGGTTTACGAGGTATCATAGCACAACAAGTTGAAGAAGACAGAGAAGGAGAAGAAGGAGAAGAAGAAGAAGCAGAAGGAGAAGAAGCAGAAGGAAGAGGAGAAGAAGGAGAAAGGGAAGAAGAAGGAGAAGAAGAAGAAAAAAGGAAAAAGGAAAAAGAAGAAGAAAACAAAAATGAGAAGAAGAAAAACAAGAACAAGGAGAAGGAGAAGGAAAAAAGGAAAAACGGAAAAACAGAAGAAGGAGGAGGAGGGGGAGAAGAAGGGGTGGAGAAGAACAAGAACAAGAACAAGTAGTGAATTATTTTGATAGTGCTAACGGTACTCCTGTTAATACACTTCTTTCTGATCTTTCTGCCTTCCTGACCAATAACGTGTAAACCATTACGAAAAATTCTTCATTCTTCTCATTGCATCCAGTTACTTTTTCTCTCTCAAAGCTCTCACTTGAATATCTAGAGAAACCTTTTATGTTACACATGTACTGAATTGTCACCGGAAATATACTATCAGGAATGGGTGGATTTAAGATGCGATACTCATATTGGTAGCAGCAAGTATTAAATACTTTGTCGGCGAATTTAAAATAATCAGGAATTATTTGTTAAAGAAAATTTTGACCAACATACTATTCATCATGTTCTATATTATTGTGAAATCGTGTATAAAAGTATAGCATAATATACTGACTATCAGGACAACATAATTTTTTGACTTTTCGAGTCCTTGAGTTGTACAATACATTTCCTTTGTTAAAGATGACACGCAGGATATTTGTCTTGTGTAAGATTTTATAATCTCAGATCGGCACATTCAGTTGATCTTTCAAAATATATAACATATGTAAAATATTTGATATGGGTACATGATAGCATTTGTTGCATTTCGACAATCTCAACTCGTGATGTTTTTCAGTAAATACCTGGACAGTGTATTCAACGATCAATCATGTGAGCCTATATTAATATCATTACCATAATTCTTGGAAATCGCAAGTTTTGCTGTATCAACGCACTTTATTTCTCCGAAATGTGTGATCACTATTGGCAAAGTTTCAGAGCAGAGAAAGGAGTAGATGAGAGAGTAGTCCTACAAGGCAAGGAATATAGACTGCAGAAAATAAGCACAAAATAATATCAGGACTTTGGAAATCTCTCGATGCACATCGGTTGGAAAACGCAGCTATAACTAATAGTAATACCAACATCACAATCTAATTTTATCACAATACTGCTATTGTCAAGTCACCCCTTCGCCGCACATCGACACAGGTTTAACTGAAAGCAGACTTATACTTTTTAACTTGTCCATCGATCTGATTAAGAAGTATTTGCTCCATGTACCCTTTATGCATTAAAAAAAAAAAGAATCAGGAAAAGGGCGGGAAAGCGAAGTTACAAATTGTAACAAACATCCGTTACAGAAAACTGCACGAAAACAAAACTGGTCGTTATGGAGCCCAGTCCCACATGTATCCAAAGTCTTTCATGACTCGTAAAATGCAGTCAACCTGAACTTTTCAACAGCGATGTCCTTATTTTTCTGCAGCAGATCGCAGCAAGCAAGGTAAATGCCAAGAATTTGTCGGATATTTGGTTTCCGCTGATGGTAAGGTTAAGAGCGCTGATGGAGGGCAAACAAAATGTAAGGAAAAAAAGTTGGACCTTCGTGCGCCGTTCTTCCCCTTAGAATTGTGATATGATGCCAAAATCAATGTGAACCATGGATTCGTGTGAAACAAGATGTGGTATCATCCAGAGTGCGACGATGTAGATACGTGGAAAAGGAAATGAGAGATGCAAGTGAGACAAGCTATGTAATTATTAAGTTCTAGATTTAAACAAAATCAAGAGGAAAACACAACTAGGTTGGTTAGGGTGGGTGGATATAGGATGGTGCAGGGTGTAAGTGGACCAGCGATATTATTAATTGGTTCTGAAGTGGCGTAGTATCGATGTGCACGGGGGTGGGGGTACGCCCCCCCCCCCCGCAAAAATAATGATGTCCAGGAAAATAGGGAATGTAGGAAAGAGGGTAAAAGGAAGACTTTTAGAAATAGGAGCTGGGGTAATCAAACGCCTCGACCCTTGAATAAGGGAGACGAAAACGAAGAAGAAGAAGAAAGAAAAGAAGAAGAAGAAGAAGAAAAGGAGAGAAGGAGAAGGAGGAGGAAGTGATGACAAATGTTGAAATAAGGACAAGGAGGAGAAGTAGAAGAACAAGAACAAGAAGAGAAATTTACAAGACTCACATTATTATAATGTCTTGACCAAGTAAAAACAAAATTACCAAACCCATCTCAAAACTTATTTCCATATTGACTGGAGTATTCTATCGCATTTAAGGGGGCACAACTGGGCCAACTTAAATTCAATCTGGCATCTGTTATTACGAACATAGGGATGCTTGTAAGATACTTTTTGGTTATGTGCCCCCCCCCCTAGATCCGCCCTTTCTCTAAAAGACATTTCTCACTTAGTTTACCCACAAACTTCAATAATTCATATATACATGACTTGTATCTCATCATTTGAAGGCTCTCATAATGTACATAAAGCAAACAAAAGGCACCATAAGTCATACCCATGGAGACGTTTGATAATTGGAATAAACAAGATGATGGAAAGATACTTATAGTAGATTTACGATAAGGAGACAACATGAAAACACCGAAGATGATAGAATGATAGCTGATTGGTTTAACAGAGCGATGGAGATTTACACGGCTGTAAATTCTGACATCCTGCTCTCCATGTTATGCCCGAGATCAATTACCGGTGATTTTTATTAGTATAAACAAATAATAACTTACAATACAAACGTCAATATTCACTAAATCACCAGGAAAATAAATGTCTTGCAGTTGAATAGAAACCGGATGTCATAAGATTAAGATGACCGCTTATAACTTTTTGGGAACGACATAAGTAAGCAAGTTCTCCTTCAGTCATATATTCGAGAAGAGGTCTGAGTAAGATACAAAGGGTTAAACAAAAACACTCTCTTTGCATTTTCCAGTCGTGGTATATCTGTAAAACCAGGCAGGGAGGGTACAGCGTACGATAGACTCTCTATTTTGTTTCTAGTACGGTGTACATCCGGTGTCATTTTTTTCTTCCAATAAGTATCATAGAAATCCCAATGTTTAAAGCAACACCTCAACTTTTAGTTTTCATGGGTTTTAAGAAGAGTCGTTGGTTTGCTATCAAATTTACTACGACGTCTAACTATTAACCACAATCGTCCAAGAAATTATCAAAAATTTGGAACCCAAATAACCACACGTCTCATAAAACGAAAAATGATTTAGGATGTTATAGTGTGAAAATGAAATTTCGCAGACGAAACGGCGACATAATGCGTGATACAATTTCAGAACCGAACTTTTTGTTTTCGTCAGTTTATACTTTTATGAAGTTCAAGTTTTCGTTCAGATGTCATGTTAACCATGATTGTTATTCCCTTGTATCCCTCGTTATTCCCGTCTCTATCTCTCGCTCGAGGTCTCGCCACTGTTTGTATATTTTCCCTAACTGTTTATCCCTGTCTAACGCTGTCTTGCTAACACCAACGAACCCATAAACACTGACCTATAGAAAGAAGTAAACGGCGGTCTACACATCTTGTGTTTTTTTTTTTAATTATCAGATCAATATATACAATAAATTTTATTAGTGGTTTTTTATAATCATTTTGTACCCAACCTCTTTATTACACGGCTTTAGCTATCTTAAAACTTTCGACTCTCTGTTCATTTCCGATTGACCTGTATTTTTTTGTATTGGGTAGATCTCCCTCAATCCCCCTCCCCAGTCTCTCTTTTTCTCTGTCTGTCTTTGTCTGTCTGTCTGTCTCTGTCTCTCTCTCTCTCTTTCTCTCTTTCGCTCTTTCTCTCTGTCTCTGTCTCACTCTCTCTCTGTCTCTGTCTGTCTCTATCTGTCTGTCTGTCTGTCTCTCTCCCTCTCTCTCTCTCTCTTCCTCTCTTTTGCTCTCGTTTTCTAACCTTCTCTACTTTTCTCTCTATCACTCCATCTAAATACCTATATGTTGAAGAAAACTTTAAACTACATCTTTCACCGACATCCCAGTTTTATCGATTAGTTTGAACTAAAATTTCACTTCTTATTTTTGTTCATGATCAGTAAATTTACCCATACATTTTGACAAAAGAGTGGCATTCATTTGCTAACCAATTTATCACCTTTTCTGGCAGTGTCAGATTATTTCTAAAATCAACTCTTCCTTTTAAACGAGCTCCTTCGCATTAGTACTAATTCATTACTAATGCTCACCTTGCTTTTCTTTTTATTTAGATGAGGATTTCGCCAGGAAATATACAAGGAATACGCCCTTGCACTAAATACCCGCCCAAAACACGAGTGGTCTTAATTAAAGGCCGATACAAATTGATAGGCAGTGCTTCACCTTCAACTCGAGTTTTTCCAGAGTTTTCTCGTCTAAGTTACTTTCGGAACAAGACCCGAGGTATTTCAAAAATGCTATTGCTACGAGCATTAGGGTAATAATGCTATCGGTAATTTTAGCTTTGAATTTTCGTAGTTTTGGAGTTGCCGGATCTTTGTAAACTATAGCGATGGGTTCAGGAACGAAGTTGAGAATTCAACTTGTGACAAAATTGACAAATGAGAACTTTCTTTTGTAGGAGCATAGGATCTAATATTACTTTTATGACGAATAGAAACGCTATTCTTGACTCTTCATTACATGTGTTTCCCCGCTAATTCGGAATGCCGGCTACTCCAGAGTTTTTCTCAAGATTGTTAATAGAATCACCAACTGATAAAATATGAAAACAATTACATGACTTAGCAAATTAGATGGCCACAAATATAAAACCAGCAATTTTATGCATTTTGCAGTAATACAAACAAATATTTATATATAAACAAAAGGAAACTGCTAGTATCATATTCTTGGCCCAAATCATAACCTGAAGGAGGTGTAACCCTCTGAGATAGTGATTTGATCAACTCATAATTTGTAACGTCTTTGACCTATATGAATCGTTTCCCTCTCACACCCTCGCCCACTTAGCGTCCATTGGTAATTATAAAGTCTTACAGTGGACCAGCAAGCTGGAAACGATTTAGGGAAAGTAGGCCATTTGACAAGGACTTTCCCTGGGTAAAGGTCCATATCCTACCTCTTATAAATAACTACTATTTAATTACTTTATAATGTAAACAGACTGTAATATAAGTTTATTTTATTTATAAAAAATCCGCTGGAATATCAATAATATACACTGTAGGATATTCTTTCATTTCCACTTTAAATCACAGAATATAAATCTAAGTAGAATAAACTATTAAATCAGGTAGGAAGGTTAATGAATATAATTATCATACTCAACTGGGCTCATTACTCTTCCTCCTTCGCCCCCATCCACCCCCTCTCTCTCTCTGTCTCTCTCTCTCTCTCCCTCTCTCTCTCTCTCGCCCCACCCCACTCTCTCTCTCTTTCTCTCCCTCTATCTCTCGCGTCTCTCTCGCCCCCTTCTCTCCCTTTTTCTGTTTCTCTCCTCCTTCTTCCCTCTCTGTCTATCTTTCTCTGTATCTCCATATTGGATATTTCAATATATAAAATATTTGTCTTACAAGTATCTGCTTCTAATTCCAAATTTCTGATTGTAATTAAACAAGAACAGCAAAGGATCAAAAGTAAAATTTGTACTGTATAATTATTTATGTCAAGTCAAATCATACACATACATGTATATATAGTAATATCACATAAACATTTCCCTATTATCAATTTATCCCTTTTTTATAACAATTATCATAATTACATAATCATGCCCGGCAATTATATCACTTCCCTTTTTTACTATATGTATTGGCATACTTTTTCAAGTTTATGACAAAGAAACTTACCATGGGTGGTAGAATGAAAATATAACCATTGTTAAACAAGAACAAATATTAAAAAACTTTAATTGTTTTCTTATAGATTACAATAGGCCACAGTGGTACATCAAATAAAGCCATCAAAGTCAAATAAATGTTTGACAAAAACTCCAACGACCCTCTTTGGAAATATTAGTATTTTAGAAAACAACTTATGACATAAACTAAGAACATGTTATTATCTAGCCGTGTGGACTCAAGTTATTATCAATATCAGATGGTTTGTCTGGCAACCTTACCCAAGCATTACAAAAACAATTAGAATGTAAGATTCTGCAAAAATGAAGACCTAATCGAAATGTTTTGAACGTTCAACATGTAATTGAAATAAAAGACAACATCATACAATGAACATTAACCCCCGCATAGGTGTCACAACAAATTAGATGATAAATAATCTTCCCACGGAAATTCACAATTCTGGAAAAGTCCATTCTCTAAAAAATGTTGTGTCATCTAGAATTTTTATCCACCATTAGCAACCCCTAGAGTACAAATTTGAAATATTGGCCACCTGATAATATATGAAACATGTCGAGTACTGAATTCTAAGAATACACCAGTTCGAAATGTGCTTACAATGTTTATCACTTTAAGAGAAATGGATTGATACCAGCAAAGTTCTCACACTCATATAAGTCTTATATGGAATATCTTTGTAGTGTATTCGGGCAAGCAGGATGAAAAACAATGTCCAAAGAGCACAGAAATGTCCATCAATGTAGCATACCCTAAGCAGACATGCCCGTAATTCAACATCAGGCAGTTTTGTCATTCCTTGGCTCCTTGTAAGAAGGCTGTAAGAGCCATGTATTGTCAATGGCAATAATGGCCTTCTTGCGGGTAACTGAGGAAATGTGACAGTCTGCATGAAATCAATAGTGTACAGATTTTTAAAAAAGAAGAAGAAGTCAATTCCATCACACAATCTGACAAAATGAGATTCGCAATGATGTGAATACCGTTTTCAATACACTCTGAGAATATACTTTACTTTACAATGAACTATCTGCACTTATAATTTCATCATTGATGATAAGAATGACACTAAACATAAGTTGCTTTGATTCCAATTATCATAGACATGTTTGTTTATATTTGAGCCTTCATATCATTATGGCAAATTGGTTGTACCATGCTTGTCTTTCTCATTTACTTTGTCACATGTATCAGTTGCAAGCTCAATTCATAGCTTTATATCATTATCTAAAACCGGTACCTGGAGTTGGATAGTCACTATTTCTTTCATCGAACACACTGTTCATACAGCAGGTATAGGCATTACTATTCCATTTAATCAGTGCTATAATTATTAGACAATAAATAAACAAATATATTCTCATCATTCATGAGAACATGTTCTACCACTTAGTGAAGTTAAAACATGATGAAAATGAATTTCAAATGTTGAATTTTGGAATGTATCAGGGATGCCAGTTAGAATTGATCAGAGGGCCTGAAAATCACCTAGAATGAGCTATGATGCTCGAAAGTCACTTGCAGATATTTCTATGACTCGACCGGTTCCTCATGCTTCCCTTTAAGTGCCTCAAAGGATTAGCTCCTACTTATTTAACAAAATTACTTACACTACGGTATATGTTCCAAACAGAACCCTCAAAAGTCTCTTCTCATCATTCCACAAATAAATACTAAATTCTATGGGGCTCCCTCTTTTCAGGTTGGATCGGCCGAACTTTGGAATAAACTACCGGAAAATCTAAAAACTGTGATACTGTTGACAACTTTAAGGCGCGTCTTAAATCATTTCTTTTCAAAAATACTTTCCAATGTTAATGAGAGGAAGTATGTTGAGCATATCTCTCTCTTCTTATGTTACTCTATCCACCTTTCCTTCTTACTCTTTCTTACAGCGCATAGAGACATATTGTGATATGCGCTATATAAGTACGGAATATTATTATTATTATTATGCAATAATTGGCCCTACCACAGGCCAGGTAATTGTAGCATTGACTGACAGAGCATCAGAAAATATTACTAGTACATCAAAAAGTATTAAAAGTGTATAAGTCATCAAAAAGCTGTTTTATTTGGGATGTTTGTGGTTCCATGTCACTATACAATACTCAAAATATAATTTTTTTTGTTAAGTTTTAAAAAGAGAATAAAGAGATGCAACTTTAGATATATGCTTAATTTACATATAAGCGACTTGTTTGTAGGCTAGTAGGTGTACTTCTGTAATAATGATAATAATTATAATAATATTGACTATTTAGAAGGGCCACTCACCCCAATTACATGATTGATACAATCACGAGTACTACCATGTGTCTTCAGGTGTGATATCCTACAATTCATTACCTAATTAAATGCCACATGTAATGTACCCTGTTCTTAACAGAACCATAAAAGCAATCAAGGAGAACTGGCCATGATATACAACAGAAATATGAATCATCAACTCACACAGAATATGGCTGGAGATTCTACTGGAGAACAGAGCCCCATTTCATAAAACTTGTACTCAATGCTAAGTATCTCGACAAATCTGCTCTCAGCCAATCACATGCTATGATTTCAGTAGCTTATAAAAGCTATTGTAACTTGTTTGATATTAAGAACAAGTTATTATCAAACAGGGCCCAGGTCTCTGAGATCTTGAATAGGGACTTTTAGAATGAGTGGACGAGAACACAACAAACGCCGACTGATCATGCGTGTCAACGTACTTAACTGCCCATGTTGACTACAATTAGAAATCTTTTAGATTGCACTCGACGATATACATGCATTCAGGAAGTAACATTATGAACATCACGGACAAAGAAAGAGGACAAAATATACAGTTCCTCATTCTACCCTCAACAAAAGAACATCCCTTCACTGCTATTATGTAAAAATGTGTAGAACAGGTGAATATGCATGTGACACCTGTTCTACACATTTTTACATAATAGCAGGGAAGGGATGTTCTGGCTTTGTCTACCTGAGGAACTGTATATTTTATGCGCACGCAGCATACTAGTACCTTGAGCATGTAAAGGCGCTATATAAATATCAATATGTATGTATGTATGTACTAGATTTAGGAAAATCAAGATTGACGCATTCTCGATCGCCGACTGAGACGTCGTAACGCATGTGCAGTGCCTTAAAATGACGTCACACGTTGCAGTCAAAGCTGACAACGTGCAAATCTAAAAGTCCCTATTGTTGAGAGGGGTATGGTGGGAAGGGAATGCATGTAAGTAAACTATAAAATATTCACCTGTTCTGAAACAGAAGGGTATAAAAAAGACTTTTAACATTGTGTTGAAGTATATGAGATAACCACCTACTGGCTCTCAACAGACAATAAATGAACAAGAATATTGCCTTCACCTATACCTACACCTCCTCAAAAAGGTAATAAACATAAAATTCACAATTTGTCATCAGTTTCTTTAATTTGGTCTGTCACAACCAAAATAGCTGCTAATGATCTGAATCAATCGCAACTAGTCCAAGCAACGTAGAGTAAACAATTGCCAATGTCTTACATAAAGTGTTGCATGATATCAAACTAAAGTTGTGTTGCAATCATGGGCATCACTCACAACTCTTTACAAGACACTTTCACTGCAGGGCCCTCAGGCCTATTGCATAAAATGAGGCAATTAAATGAAACTAAAAAAATAATCCAGGTAAGTCCTGATTGGATAAAAATCAAGACGTGCTTCCTTTTTTTGAGTTGTATTTAATTAACCTTTTTATACAAGAGGGCCTGGATATATTGGCATTTGAACTTTATACAACAAAAGAAAATAGAATACAGAAACACATATCTAAATGGAATCTTATCTGTATTCTTTGAATCTTTGCTTTTAAGCAGAATGAACGGTGGGAACATCAAGAAGTGCAATGCAAGACTGGCAGAATCACGTCCGTGTCCAATCAGAGTTTGTATCCTGTGACACCACCATTGTTCCAATTGATCGGCATGATATCTATCTTCATTGGCTGTAGCTCTATCAACCAAAGTACTTGTAGATGTAATACATGACGATTAGAGTCAGGATCATGCCCCCAAAGAGGATGATTTTGTCCTGGAAAGTCCTTTTTTCAATGAGTCTCATGACCGTGTTGCTGAGTCCTAACATGTTGCTCACGTCTAGCATCTTTCTCTGGGCTCCCTGCAGAATGAGAGAACAAGGAATTGGAATTACCATCACATTCTACCATGGTTTGTGATTAATAGCTGAAAATAATACTAAACAAACACCAAACATGCTGTGCATTACACTCACCAACTCAAATAATCATAGAAAGAAAAGTTAGATACATATCTGTGATTAAACAATGTAAGTGTAAAAGTTTAATGGAAATAAATTTTGACCAAAAAGTTTTGTTAAAGATTTTTTTTCTTTCAGAAGATAGCTGTACTTAGTGTTTTGTTCATTTGCAGATCAAGGGTTCAGTCTGTATGAATACAGGAAAACCATTAAGAATTATTGATATCTTTTCAGAAACTGAAATAGTGAGAGGAGCTTCTGGAGAAACCTTGCTCATGTTCAGACAACTTCACATTATTTTCAAATAGGTGTAAGCACGATGCGATGGGTGAGGAAGAAGAAATTGTCTATAGTGTCTGTTATGATTTATATTTTCTTGCATGATGAACAATTCAGATTTTTTTCAGCTAGTTTCTCTTGCTGTAAAATTTGATTACCATAACTCAAGATCAGCTGTATTATCACATGCAGAGATACCAGTTGGTTTTATCTGTAAAAACTGAAAAGTTAACAATGCACATTGGATCCCTTCTGTACAATATAGAGCCTGAAAGGGTTTGAAACAGAGGCGTGATAGGGCCTGCAATTAGACAAAGTCTGAAAAACATCATCCTTGTACAGTCAAACCTGTCTATAGCGACCGCCCAAGGGAAACACAAAAAGTGGCCTTTGTAGACAGGTGGTCTTTATAGACAGGTTCCTTAAGTACATGTTTCAATGAGAAACCATTTTCAAGGGAAACAAAAAATGTGGTCCTTGTAGACAGGTGGTCACTAAAGCAGGTTTGACTGTACATGTCTCTTGTTTGACTTGCCTTGAGCATTCCCCGTTGGTCTCTGAGGTTAGTAATCGTAGCTGAACCTGACGCTAGGAGGTTATCCATCTCTCTATGGCTGTTGTGTAATGATGTGTTATGCTGCAGCTCATGGTCTATCATTATTGATGTATTATCATCCTAAGAGATTGAGAAATGACAAATGTAATGGACATTTAAAACAAAATATATGAATGGTAGAACTGATGTACTATTAGTTGGGACGGATCATCGGAAGAATGATCTGGGGCCTGTGTCATGAAACTTGTCATCACTAACAAGTGTCAAAATTCAATGACAAATTCACCCCAAGCCAATCAAATGCAGACATTTCAGAAGCTTATAACACTTACCGGTATTGTAATTTGTTATTGATAACACGTTTTGTGAAACTGGGCCCTAATTTATGAGCATATGTTACAAACATTCTTTCAACATTTCCATCATCCAATGCAGCTAATAGGATGTTTCCATTTGAAAGAAAACGTCTTGCCCGACTCTTTATGGTTTTACCTCAAAATTGACCCCACCGCAAATATCATGTTCGACAGAATATGGCGACCTTGTTCCCACACTGCGCAAGGGGACACATGCGCAGATACAATACTGGGGAAGACGACAAGACAAATTTTCTTCTGGCTTTCATATAGAATGTACAGCAGTGACAACTAATTCCCTATTTTACTAAACTATTGTTCAGGTTTCATGAACTCCCCAGATGATTTGATGTAGAGATCTATATATGTAGGTATCATCATAATCAGTTACTTTAGTTTATTAAACTATAATTTCTATCAAACTTTCCAGTTTCCAACCCATTGTATTTGTATGGGCACCAGCAATGCCTTTGCCAAATATACACATGGCCATCGCTACCCTGTATGGCCCAATAACGTAATAGCAGTAGTGAGAATGGGAACATAAATTGGTGTAATTCTCTGAGTCAGTGTAAAAACCTAACCTCATGAAAGTGAATTTTACCCAGATTTAAATGAAAATGATAAGTGATTATTTCTAATTTCACTAGCAATCCTCAATCTGTTTAACTCCATCCCAAGAGGCATTGTCTTACATTGGCTGTGAATCGACGGGTGAGAAGGTCTTCTCTATCTTTATCCTCTTGTTCCCTTTGATAACGTCTGTGTTGTATCTGGCGTAGGGCTGCATTCAGATGTTGGCAGTCATACTTCAGTTGGTCAACTTTCCTATTTCGAAAAACATGTCAAGGATAAAATGGTAAATTCTTGGGAATCGCCAATACCCCAAAATGCCTGGATGTTACTTTCACACCCTCATTTCAAATGCACTCTGAATTAGCTTGGTGACTTAGTCGCTTCCGGTCTAACCGGTGTGACTGTACTGTGCTGTTCAGTCTAGTCTCAGCCAGCGGCAGCAGGTAGTGACCGAGCTAGCTGTGTAAACACATTGCAATAGTTGGAAGGTGGTACCTTTCACTTCGTACATTGTAAGCAATTTTCTATTTTTAACAAACTGAATTGTCAGTTGGAATATGGTGCAATAGCGTGAATCTGCTGTGTGCTAGTCGCACCCAAATTAAAAACAAAACCTTCAGAGATATCCCTGAATGAGAGATGTGACTTGGGTAAAATTCCCAACACAGCACACAACCTGGAAAAAGTTGCTCCAAAGGCAAGACATGTTTAAAATCACTGCATGATGGCGACTCTGTTCCGAGGC
The DNA here is from genome assembly GCF_000002235.5 of Strongylocentrotus purpuratus. NCBI lineage: Eukaryota > Metazoa > Echinodermata > Echinoidea > Camarodonta > Strongylocentrotidae > Strongylocentrotus > Strongylocentrotus purpuratus. Next base: position 36,624,368 of record NW_022145613.1, on the reverse strand, counting down.
ATTTTGACAGAGAAAAATTACAAAATTTATGGACATGCAGTGAGATTTCACAAGTACAGTATCGCTTGAAATAAAGTAGACACTCTCACACTATGTCACGCTTGACTGAATGTATTATTCCATAAAATTTGGTGTGACTTGTAAAAAACCCAAGGAAGTAAGTACCAGTCAACAAGAGAGGAATCTAGAAAGCTTCAAGATACGTATACTGCGCATTCATACTACACGTAAGTGTAACTTCCGTGCCGCATGCATGCATAATTCATATGTAAGTTCCGGAAGTGGATCAAAGTTATTGTACTGTCAACAGAGAATAATTTCATATTAAAGTTGCATGGTAAGAATGAGAGGGGGAAACGGGATCTTTGAATGCTACAGAAGTTTTTCTTTATCCGAGTTAACTCTGTATACTGTAGGTGCGCCCAGAAGGCAAATATTCAGACTCTTAAATGACATAAAAAAAGGTGGAAGGTTACTCCTGTCCTTTATTAATCTTTACAAATGTAGGAGTTGTCATAACGAAGAAAAAAAGGATTCATCTTATTATTATTATTATAATGCAACATGAAATTTTTAAATATCCACTTTCTATCAACAATTTCTGAAAATCTCTCTTTACATGCAGGTGTTTAATCAATGCATTCCTGTCAAGATGCAAACTTTAACTCACTCCTGACGTTGATATCAAGATGAAGAAAGTAAAAACAAAATAAAAAACGCAGAAGTACTCACAATTTTGCATTCTGCCGTCTTGCTACCGGTTCTTTGTTAACAAGAATGTCCAGCGTATCACAATTACTAGCCAGGTTATCCAGCCTTGCTTTGATCTCATTCTCAGCCACTAAAAAGTAAATGTTAAGATATTTCTTAGATTTAGTACTTGTTATATTCAATACTAAATTCATTACCAAAATGAACAAAATCATTCTTTTCAAATTCCATATTATTCACTTGAGTTGTGCTGGTGTGAAGAAAAAAAATATGTAACTGTGATGAATATCTTTAATTGTTGTACCAATAGCAGGAGTGTCCCTTATTCATCACTATACATTGCAAAATATCTTGTATCAATTTCTAATACTGGTTCATACATAGTATCATGCACACATGTTACCCTGTACATGTATTCTGAGTTTGAATCTGATTCAGGTCTTCTTTAAAATATTTAATCTGGGAAAAATGAAATTCTAATATTTTTTTAACAAAAATGTATGCAGCATGTTGATGCATACTTTGTGGGGTTTAATCAGCTTTCTCTTTCAAAATCAATCCATCAACTTACAATGAGCATCCTCTTTCCTTGCTTGTTCAACACGACTCAGTCCATTCTGCACATCAAGCACAATTCTGAAAGGTAAATGATAATGAAATTATAAGCGATCAAGTTTAGCGCAAGTAAGCGATCAGTGAATGTTCAGTTCCTACACAAATTTAGTTCTCCTGCTTGATGATTGGAAATTTTTGGAATATCAGATGACAGATATCTGTAAAATTTGGGAAGTAAATCTAGATCTGAGAGTGGTTTGATTTGTTGAATCACTGAAATGGTCGGTAAAAGAGCATCATGCCATTGTTATCGAGTACTTGCAAAAAGTCAATTGTACGAAAAAATCCTAGTTAAATTTCTGATTTTGGAAAACTTTTGAATTCATAGTTTGTCAAACTGACTTGGCAATTTGCATCATCACCGAGGGCAGCATTTCACTAAATGATCATAATTACAAGTTCATAGACTACCCATCAAAACCAGAAGCTCCTAGAAATAGAAAAACCAGATACCCTAAACACTAGACAGAGACAAGCCCCAGCCATTACACAAGCAACCCTCCTACCCAACCCAGACCTAATCCCGGGCTCCACACTGATTACTTTAGAAGGGGGTCCGGGTTAAACTCTTTACAGGCTGTATGAAGGAGCCAGATGTAAAATTACTAAAATGTAGAGGTTCGGACAAAGATTTTGGGCTGCCATGTGTCCCGGCACCTGTCAATGTTGAGCCCTGCCTCATCCTCAACCATGCCAAAAGAAAATCTTGAACGACCTCTGCCCTCCACTTATACTGCAAATTTATATTATGTAGCTTGGCTTTGTGCCCCAGAAATAAACCCTCACACTCACAGACAAGACAAACCCATAACAGCCTATATGGCATGACTTATTGTGAAGTAGACAGATGCGTAATAATAATATGCAATATACATTTTCGACAATCGCAATCCTCATTTGGCTATTGGAAATTGAAACTGAAAGCGAAAGTTAAACTGGCCATCTTTTCACGATAGGCCTAGATTTATGCGATTAATTTTTCAAAATATATTCGCTGGTTCTGAAAATTCGCGTTGCACGCAATTCAGCCAGTTCGAAACATGTATGACTCCATGAGAAGTCATGCTTATATTTTCACGACTTCTAGATCCGTGAAAATGTAGGCCTAGGAACTAGACCCTACTCGACCTAGACCGAATTTTCTGTCTCTTTCGTTCGTTAGCCTCTTATTGGGGTAGGGTCGGCCGGCTCTCTCTTTAGAGACGGAAACCGTCTATACACATTCCCTTGATAACGCCACGGCCATTTCAGGTCGTAGCGTTTTGCCCCCAAAATCCCCCAAAATGTCATTTTACCTCATGCATTGATTATTTAAAATTAGGAGAAGGTTATACTACATCGGTTCCACTTACCAACTTGACTGAAATAATCCATTTAATGGTCCCTTTTAAGGAAATTATGGGTCAAAATCGACATCCATGTTGAAATCTTGCAAGCCGTGTTAAACTCTCGCTGCGCACGAAGTCATCTAAATCAATCTCATCCCTTTTAGTCTACGCCGAAGGCAAAACGATTATGAAGGAAAAACTGTGCGCCATCTACACGTTCGTAATGGCGTTATCACAGTTTTTCCTTCATAATCGTTTTGCCTTCGGCGTAGACTAAAAGGGATGAGATTGATTTAGATGACTTCGTGCGCAGCGAGAGTTTAACACGGCTTGCAAGATTTCAACATGGATGTCGATTTTGACCCATAATTTCCTTAAAAGGGACCATTAAACGGATTATTTCAGTCAAGTTGGTAAGTGGAACCGATGTAGTATAACCTTCTCCTAATTTTAAATAATCAATGCATGAGGTAAAATGACATTTTGGGGGATTTTGGGGGCAAAACGCTACGACCTGAAATGGCCGTGGCGTTATCAAGGGAATGTGTATAGACGGTTTCCGTCTCTAAAGAGAGAGCCGACCCTACCCCAATAAGAGGCTAACGAACGAAAGAGACGGAAAATTCGGTCTATACTCGACCTAGAATCTACTGCGATTATCTCAACTTTCACAGTATATCCCATTGAAACATGTGGTAAATTTGCTATGCCTATGGTCCTATGGCTATATATACGTTTCTTTTTCTTCTCCTTCTTCTCCCATTGTCCTTTTTTTTCTCGATACGTGTACGTGATGTAGCCGAGGCCGACGACATCGACTCGAATTTCTTGCGCCTTTCTCCAATTTAGCTAACACAGCAAATTACACACGGGACTGTTCACAATTCCAGATGTTTAAACAGCATATGAAAAATCACATATATACTCGTCTTTGGACAATTTGCAAACAATTGTGTAGTATACATATGTTTAGCTTTGATGCTGGTAACTTACTTATTTGTTTCATGGTACAGTTTCTCCATTTTTCCGTGTCTTCTGTAAGCGCTTTGCCTTTTAAGTTTTTGCCACCGTGTCCCTTGATCTTGTTGATTGTTACCGGAAGTACACGTTACTTTAGCCGGTGACCGGACCCGGATGCGACATTTTTAAACCTAACCTAGCCATCCTAGCGCTGCATATTAATATTTGTTTCAGTCACGAGAAATACTGACACTTCTGACGAGAGTAGGTTCTTTTATAATCGGATCCAGAGGGGGGAGGGGGGGGGTGGCCGCGGACAAGGCAGGTATGCTTACTTCAAAGTGCCCCACCCACATTTTGGAGATTATACTTAGGGAGAGCGTTTCAAACCTACTGTAAAAATTAAAGAGCGGTTCTTCATATTCGACAGGGGTGTGTTGCGAGGGTTGGGTGGGGGGGGGGGGGGGGGGGGTGGCAACAGCGAACACCTCCCCGGCTGTAGTGCCTATCTATAAGCAGAGACCAATACTTAAATCAGTCAAAAACAAAAATGGTATTAAATTTTATACTAGGCCTATAGTTGACAATAATATAGTCCTTCATAAGGCCTTACCATTTTCGTCGCCTTCTAAAATCATGTAAAATAAAAGGCTGGCATTGTCCAATATCTTGTTCAGAAGGCTTACATTTTCTAACCGTCCTTTACAATTCATTTTCGCCCCCCCTCCCTTCTATCTCTCTCTCTCTCTCTCTCTCTCTCTTCTCCTTTGCTCTTTCTAGCTCTTCACATCTTTCTCCACTTTTCTCTATCATCTCGACCATTTTTCCTTCTCCCTCGACCTTTCTTGCCTTCTCTCTCCCTCTCTCTCTATCTCTCTCCCCCTCTCCTGCCCTCTAATCCTTCTCCTTCTTCTTCTGCTTCTTCTTCTTCTTCTTCTTCTTCTTCTTCTTCTTCTTCTTCTTCTTCTTCTTTTTCTTCTTCTTCTTCTTCTCCTTCTTCTTCTTTTCTCTCTCTCTTTCTGACTTGTATACAAGTCAGAAAGACTTACATATACATACACATATTATGTCTCCTAATGTTTTTTCTGGATAGGAAGCAAGTTCTAACTGTATAGACTAAAAATAATGATGACTCATAATAATCATTGTAGACGATTAGTTCCAACATTTTAATAACATTTGAAAGCTATGTTGAATAGCAAAAGCATATACAAATATTGGAACTGTTAAGTATAACAAAAGCCATACTTAATACATCTTTTTTATTGTTGAAAATTTAATTACGATAATTATACAGTGCGTCCCAGAAAATACGAACCGAGAATTATCGATGTTTTATCATAATTTAATCGCAATTATAATTAATAAATGACACATATTTATAATGCTTGCATTTCCATAATTTGATTAAACGAGTTCGTTTTCACTGGCTGCCTGCCGTAGCAACAAACAGAGTTGACAAAAGACTTTTAACTCCGTTTCGTTGACGATCAGCCATGCATCAAGTCTTTCGTCTTCTTTATGCATGGCTGATCGTCAACAAAACGGAGTTAAATCTTTAGTCAGGGAAAATGAACTCGTTTAAACATTATGGAATGCAAGCATTACTTTAATCAAACAGAACTTAACTGATCCTGGCTCATTTTTCCTGATTGAGGTGTATTATGAAAGGGCAGAAATTGAACTTTCTCGAAATGTTATTTTCCCTTTGAAATTCAAATACCGCCCGCCAAATGACTTTTTGGTTTCCTCTCTTCAAATTGTTTTTAATCGCTCATGCGTGAAATATGCATCATAGAGTTGCACCTTAATGAAAGAGGATCTAAGCTGTACAAAATTTATTAACTATTATTGTGATTAAGTTATGATAAAACATCGATAATACTAGATTTCGTTTTTTCTGGGACGCACTGTATATAGCTGCTATTGGTATTGAATATATAAAATATCAATGTAATAGGCTGACCCAACAACAACAAATCTGCCACCAAGAAAAGAAGATAATATCGGACTTTTTTTCATACATAACATCGACAGTAAGTATAATGATAATCATGATAAAGATGATGCAATTTGACAATGATTATGGATAGATAGGCATCTATGGAAAGGAAATATTGGTATTGGTAATACAATGCATTATCAAGAACAATGATGTGCTAACAAGTAATAACATTTATAGAAACAAATTTAGAAATAAGCTCACTGATGACAGTCATTGATCAGCTGTCAATCAAGTTGGATCCCCTAATCAAAGCAAAATATGTTATTAAAAATGAAAAGGAGATTTTAAGGTAATCGACATCATGTTAATATAAATTGATCCATTTTTTTCTTTTCTGTGGGATAATGATATCATACTGGAGCTTTACAGGCCTATAGTTCCAATTTGTAGGCACAGCTTGGTGTTGTTGTTTATTAAGAAAAAAAGGTTAAATTTTGGTGAAAGTAGCGCACATTCACTAAGCTCAAACGATTATTATATTTTACCTGTAGGCCTCGTTGATCAATCGCAACTACGTAAAAAAGAGATAGGAGACTGCAAACTTGCGATTGATTCGGATCAATCGCAACTCTTTGTAAGACGGAGCCCTGATCAGTTTTACCCTGTCTAACATGTAAACGTTTCTGCCAATGATTGGGCTTTTCAGCCATCAGATCACACACAGGAGACTCCAAAATCAGCCAGACATACTTAGAATCGAGACGGCAATACAAGGTACACCTTGCTCGGAATATTTAAATCCTCTCTCAAATGTTGAGACTTAGTAATTGACATTATAACATTAAGTAAATCAAATGCTATACATGTGAGTGGAATCTCTTGTAACTTGGCGTATAGATTCACCTCCGAAGAAAGTAATTCCTAACACACAGTGGATCCTCTGCATTAAGAGACACGAGACTGACTGTGAATATAGATCACGATGGAAAATTTCTGGAAGACATATTGAATAAAATAATTACCCTGACTTATAAACACATCGCATCTTTTTTTTATTTGAGTCATAATAGCACCCAGGATCACCTTTACTCAATCCCTACAACAAGATAGAAATAGATGAGGATGTATAGAAGAGTAGGTCAGATTGCAACACAATGATAATAATAATGCTCTCTTACAATTACATTCAATAGCGTCAATTCAATTTCGATGATAATTATCATAAAACCTGTATGTCACTCACAGAAGATAAAACTATATAGCAATTATATTTCATGAAAGACCTAAGTGTACATCAAAATGAAAGCAATGATTCACAGAAAAATAAATTTAGCTAAGCTAAGTCAAGAACATATTACTAAGAATATCATAACACCTATACGTTTCTTCATAATGTAAGAAGACTAACGGTTATGTCAATGAAGTATATAATGATGACATAGCGCACTATATACAGCTAAATTATTTTCTTTGGCAGTAGATTACATGACCGGACCACAGAACCTGGGACGGGGGGGGGGGGGGGGAAGAACTGCTGGGTTGCGGCCCCTGCCCTTTTTTCTTTATACGATCATTTTAATGTAGCATGATTGAGAATACATTGTTTCAGTCCCAAAATTAAAAATCTACTGCTCTTCTGCTGCGCTCCAACGAAACAATGTAATTTGTTAAAGTGTGTTGGTAAAATGCAAAGTTTGACCTTCCCCATTTAGTCTCTATAATGTTCCATTGATTGTTGCGCTGCCCCCCCCCCCGATTAAAATGACCAGGAAGCCAAAACTACGAGAAAAAAAAACTAGAAACCTTAAGGAATAGTAATTTGTGTAAGGAAATGAGAGATACATTTCCATGCAAACTGAAACGCAAAGCCTACATCGAATAAAATCCACGACGCTGAATTAATAAGAAGATGTTCTCACTTAAAGATACTATGTCCCCCTTTGCAGCCAACATCAAATTCTGTAGAACTTTGCAGGAATTATGAATATGTACTGTATGTCCTATGTGTGAAATTTAATAGTTAGCAGTGTCTATAATATTCAAATAATGCAAGGAAACCCGTTTACTTGCTAGACTTTACTGCCAGACACTATTGAGTGACTGACTGGCTTTTTCTTCTTTGGTAATAACATACATAAAATGAGCTGTAAAGGGTACATTAGCATTTGTCTACATCAATATTATTAATCACTTTTTCTAATGGCCAAAATTAAACTGATTGAATCTTGTGCAGCACAAAACGTATACGACCATTCGGTACAATGGTCTGAAAATTAGACTATTAATTATTGACTTGGTAGCACTTGAGTCGATTTGACAACTAATAGTCGTTATTTTCCCAGTAAAGACAATTTCAAGTCCCCCCCCCCTTTTTTTTTAGGGAAGTTCTAAATTAGTATTATCTATCAAATGCCGTTGGAATTTTTTTCATTTTTTTGGCCTGAAACTGGGACATAGTACCTTTAATCTTTAATGATATTCAAACAAAAATTTAGCGTACAATTTTTTTTTCTTTCTAATTCATATAGTTATAAAATTGTGCATCGCAAAATCCACTGTATATCATAAAGCGTTTTGATATATTCACAGCCATCATGTTCATCACGAATTATCTAGCAAAACTGTACCAAAGTTGGAAGATTCGCTTCATTTGTGAGGAATGTTTTGAAATCATCCTTCCGGATATGACCCACGTGTGATTTCAAACTCCTCAGCATATCTAGCCCAGCATCAGGAATAGAATTACAGTTCTTGAATTTGAAAGCGTCTAACTGATCAAGTGAAAAGCCAAGTGAAAGTCCTAGTTTCCGATATGGATTTAAGTTGAGGTGCAGAGACAGGTTAAACAAATCAATGTCCTGGACATCATTTCCAGGACTCGGTTCGGTGTAACAAGGTAGTGTCGTGTTTGGTCCAAGATTAACTGCTGGTCCTGGTCCTTGTCCTGGTCGGCTAGTTGGTGGATATGACTTAAGTGACATCGGCGGATTTCTGTATATCAACATAAATTATATAAATTAGAATTGGTGGTGATCATAATAATGACTTTCAAATGACATTATAATGTCTTGTTCATTTTTGAGGATTTTCCCTTTTAGTGCACCCCCCCCCCCCCCCCCCCCCCCACTCCGGGGTCGGAATGACCGCATGCGTGTTACCAAAATGCCCGGTAAAGGGGTACTTTTCACGCACCAAAGTCCGGTTCGTAGTACACAAAATTGACTTTACACACCGGACTTAGGGGTGTTTTTAAAAGGAGGGAACACGCCTATCCGTACCCTAAATAACACTGAGCGGGGAAGCCGGGGTGCAAACTCGGCGTCAACCCGGCGTCTATTTGGAGCCAGAAGGGCGTTAGCTTGGTGTTAAAGTATTATTAACCTTCTGTCTCCATACAGATAATCTGGGCAGAGTAGATCGGGCGAAATGAATCGGCTCTAACAACGATCGATCTACAAATACAATCTGAAGTATAATATATTTTAATTCATAGAAAGATTCGGAAGTAACATACCGAAACCCGAAAGATATACATATATAATTATTTACAAATATATAAAAATGGAACGTAGCATTAATAACTTACATGGGTTGACTGAAGTTCGATGTGCTGGGCAAGCTAGATTGAGATGAAAGGTAAGGCGGAGGGGCAGCTACGACTTCCAGTTTTTGCCCTTGAACCAACATCAAAAAGAGACACATTTAAAAGTATAAACGTAATTATCTTTATTGATGAAAAAGAAGAGTTAGAAACATTAATTATCCTTTTTTCCCTGCTGATTTACCTTAATAATGAAGGCATCTAAAGGCGAAAAGTCTGAACAAATAACAAGCCATCTGATGAAATTGATCGAGGGTCACAAACGATAATTTGAATAAGGAAAATGGCATTTTATACTTTTCTGCCAAACATGCCAAATGAAACTCATTTTAAATTGGAACCCGTGAAATTATCACAAAATATTTGAAACACAAAAACACTTTTTAAGGTCAGCAAGACTCTCTTTCGAGATCCCTGTATTACCTACAACAAACTTGTTGCTACAACATTCCGTAAATTTATTGCAATATGAAAAGAAATAAAAAATAGGAGAGTTGGTAAAAACTTAAAATAGTTGGATCATTAATATATATTCTGCTTGTTGTTACATCAGTGGACTTTGTATTCAGTTCACTTTTAATACTTGTTGTATACATTTTTAGTATTCTATGTCATCTTCTTGGAATAATTATGTAGGAACACGAAGGTAAACAAAATTCCAACTGGAATCCACCGACCTCCAAACAAGGAAAGGAAACAAAATCGAATCCCACCTTTCCTCTCTACTCTGCCAAATGTTCATGATTATTTTGTCCATGTCATTAGAGCTTACATTGTTTACTGCCAAACCATTGAATGTTGGAAAAGGAATGATTTCCCAAACATGTTTACCTCTATAACTCAACATAATAGGCCATTTTCGTAATGTAACCAAATTTAATGCATAAGTCTACGTGAAGTGCCTCAATACAAATTCTTTCATTCACCTGATAAGATTAATAGTATTTCAATAGACAGAATCCGAATTGCATACATTAGTTGTTGCCAGGTTGGACAAACGTTATGGCTTGACCTACCTAGCAACATAGTTTACATTCTGACTACTGCAATATTATTATTCGTATATGGTGAATGAAATAATTTGTATCGAGGCACTTTGGTTACATTACGAAAATGGCCTATTTAGCAACTTTATTCTGTTTATAGAACGTACATGTAGGAGATTGTGTTGGAGATCCTGAACCAAAGAATTATTACAGTCAACTGTGCCCATTTCACCCATTTCTTTCACTGATCAAAGATAAGAGGATGACAGGGGATGTTGCGGACATTATCTTTGCATTAGCGATAACTTTTTCATGCTAACTCTACCCACAACAAACTTACTGACCATCTCAATATCAATTATCATTTTCCAGGTTATATGAACTATGATGAAACTTCAAATTATCAAACTTTATAGGAATGCGATAACTTACCATATCGTACCTGGAAAGACAAAGATTTCAGTCCAGCGTTAACCAATGCATTTGCTAAATTTTCCCTTTGTTCATGATCCAAGAATCTCTTCTTCCAATCTATCAGCATCTTATAAACACCATGGCAACCTCCTCCAGTGTTTTCTCTTCTGTATCTACTTAATGCAGGAGCATTAAATCCCAAGTAATGGCCAAGTCTCTGGAAGTCGTTATCTGGACAGATCAGATTGGCTAGGTCTAGACATTCGATATCTGTAAACTCAGTTCGAACTACTGTGTGGTCAAGATAGAGAGAGAGAGAGAGGAAGAGAGAGCGAGAGAGAGAGAGAGAGAGAAAGAAAGAAAGAAAAAGAAAAGGAGAAAGAGAGAGAGAGAGAGAGAAAGAAAGAAAAAGAAAAGGAGAAAGAGAGAGAGAGTGAGAGGGGAGGGAGATGGAGAGAGAGAGAGAGAGAGATGTTGAGAGGTTATAAGAAGAGAAATAGAATGGTGACGGAAAATAGAATAACTTGCGCGTAAGTTGTAAAGAAATAATCATACATAAATTCTTTTGACACGCGTTAAAACACATCCGTAACAATTTTTCATGCATGTCCACCGAAAGTCGTATACCACTGAAACCATTGGAAGAGCTGTATTATTCCTGGCATTACTCCCTTAACTTGTTAATTTGTTTTTACATAATGATTTGGAGCATAGCAACGAAATCAAGCTTTTCGTCTTGCACTCAATCAGAGTTAATCGCAAGAATGAATAGAAAGCCAACCACATCCCGTTATTTTTCGCTCGCCTTGATTATTCAGCTTCTGCTACATACCGTGCAAGACGACAAGTTTGATAACAATGTGTAATTGTTAATATTCTTCGATTTTGTAGTGCTTATCGTCTCTTCAGATGTAATTTGGTTTCAATCTATATTTCTTCAATAACCTGTAATAAAAACATATTCTAAGTTCGTTCATCATGTTCAAGTATTTATTGAAGTCAAATAATATTTCTACAATCGGTATAAAGGGTACATTGTGGTATTACCTGTTAAAGGTGGGATTGTTGGATTGGTTTGGGTAGGCCCTCCATCTGATCTTAGAGGCATAATCTGTTCTCCTGAACCTGCCATATCTTCTGGTAGTGTTTTTTATTGAAATCAAGTTATACTAATTTATTCAATCGGTATATAGGGTATATTGTGGTATTACCTTTTAAAGCAGGTTTAATTGTTGGATTGGTTTGGGTAGGCCCTCCATCTGATCTTAGAGAACGGTAACCCCTAGGATGTTCTCCTGAACCTGCCATATCTTCTGGTAGTGTTAACAAAAAGGAGATGGATATCAATATAATTTGACAAAAGAAACTACGCTTCTCTACTCGGTCTTCAAAAAGAGATCTTCAGTTTACCCTCTCTCTCTCTTTCTCTCCCTCTCTCTCTCTCTCTCCCTCTCTCTCTCATTAATTTCATTTTCTCTTTTCCATCTTCCAGCGTTTTCTTTTCTGTATCTACTCAATGCTGGATTATTAAATCTCAAGCAAAGCGTACAGACGGACAACTCTCCCGTTTGTCGTGTGTGAAGATATCATTAGTTTCTCTTTGTTCTTTCTTCATAAGTGCCTTCTTCTTTTGGACACTGTTCAAAACCTATTATGAATCGCATATTATTAGAGGTCCTCTAATATAATGAGAAAAGGACCCTCCTGAGTCATATTTATGAGAGATAGAGAGGGGGAGATAGGGAGAGAGAGAGAGAGAGAGAGAGGAGGGGGGGGGGGGGGGGGGAGGGAGAGAGAGAGAGAGAGAGAGGGGGGGGGGGAGGGGATGTTGAGAGGTTATATGAAGAGAACGAGAATGGAGGCAGAAAAAACAGACGACTGGAAGGAAAATTGAATTAAAATTGCTCGTATTTTGCAAAGTAATAATCATACATAATTTTCTTTTAAAACGTTTTTGTTAAAACACATCGGCAATAAAGTTGTATGCATATAAATTATATCGAACGTCATATACAATCAAAACAACTAAAAGAGATGTAGCATTCCTGGCATTACTTCCTTTATTTATTAATTTGTTGTTATAGATACTGTATGATAACAACGAAATCAAGCTTTTCGTCTTGCAATCATCACAGAAAATCGCAAGAATAAACATAAAGCCAACCATATATATATATATATATCCCGTTATTTTTCGCGCGTTGCTCATATTTTGGCTTCTGTTTATATCGTGCAAGACGCCAAGCTTTAATATGTCTGTATTAGGCCCCCAAACAATTATTTGGTTGTCCTCGACCGCCCGCTAGTAATTTTTTTTTTTTTTTTTTTTTTTGGGGGAGCAATCTTAAACGCCAAGCATACCATTTTATGCATTTTGCAAGGATCAAAATCCGTCCCGTTGCCAATTTGGTATTTTCAGTACGCAATTCTGTATTTATTAAACTTGCCATTTTTATTTTTCTATGTCAAAATGCCGTTCATTCTAAGTCAGGTTCTGAGCATTCTTTAACTCATTTTAAAGCCCATCTGTACTAGTTTACAGTAGGGATTAGACCACCCTGCAAGGTCACTGGACAGATGGTTATCTCATCAAATCAGCTCTCAGTTAACATAAGATAAAGAGGATCATGGGGGACCAATGGTCACCGATTAGGGCATTGTTAGCTATATAGAGGGCGCAAGTACAATGAGAATGTAAAAGGTGCTGTATTTCAAAGCCAAAAATACTTTCTGTGTTGGTCTTGATATTCATTGTACATTAAACTAGTCTTTTACCATATTAAAGTGTTTTATTGACTTCGTTTGTTTAAATGCTTGACATCTCAATGTTTTGTTTTGTTTTTTATGAAAAAATATTTATTTTAAAAATATATAAAAAAGACCCCCCAAAATGGAATTAAAAGTTTTAAAAAAATAAATTAAAAAAATCTGGCCGCCCGCCCATACTCCGGAAAAGCAATCGAGGACAACCAAATGATTTTTTTTTGTTGGCCTAATCGTTGATATTCTTCGATTTTGCAGTACTAGTCGTCTCATTAGATGTAATTTGGTTTTAATCAGTATTTCTTCATCAACCTGTAATAAAACATATTCTAAGTTTTGTTCATCACGTTTAAGTATTTATTGAAATCAAATGATACTTCTACAATCGGTATATATGGTATATTGTGTTATTACCTGTTGAAGCAGGGTTTGTTGGATTGGTTTGGGTCACGGGCCTATCATCTGATCTTAGAGACGTGAAATGACTAGGCTGTTCTCCTGAATCTGCCATATCTTCTGGTAGTGTTTAAAAAAAAAGGAGATGGATTTAAAAATAATTTCTTTGACAAAGAAAATCATGTGAAGTTCGCTTTTCTACTTGGTTTTTCAAAAACGGATCTTCGGTTTATCTCCTCTTTCTCTCTCTCTCTCTCTCTCTCTCTGTCTCTCCCTCTCTGTCTTAATAAGCTCATTAAAATACTATTTGTAATAGAAACAGAATGACGGAAGTTTGAAATACATTGGACTAATAATAGGAGTGTTATGAATGTTTGAAATACGAGATCACTGTGTGTACTCAAATATCAAATTGGTAGTTTGGTCAGTGGACTGTGGCGTACATTATACGGACAACTCTCCCGTTTGCCATGATTGTATACAGATATCATTAATTTCTGGGGGGGGGGGGTTCGTAGTAGGTGCCTTCTTCCTTGGAAAAGTGCTCAAAATATTTTATGAATCGCATATTAGTAGAGGTTCTTCTGGGATAAAGAGTAAAGGCCCTCCTGAGTCATATATTTTGAGAAAAAAAATATATTTTAGTCATTTTGTATGTTGGAACAAATTGGAAAGTAGTCCGGCACTACGTCACAGTAACAGTGCCGATCACGTGTAGTGATTTCGTCTTTCGAAAAAATTATTAGGTTCTTGTTAATTGTCTGACTTCACCAGTTCATCAGTCTGCTTCTCTTATTTTTCTGCTTTCTTTAATTATAGCCAGTGGCGTAATGAGCAAAAACGTTTGGGGGGGGGGGCTGACAAAAAAAATCCTAATCACCCCACTCTAACATGTAGGCCCCGCTGAATTACGTTTCTCAAAGTGGCGTCTAGGGGCAAAGCCCCCGAAGCTCAAGGGGTATGGGCATCAGTGGCGGATCCAGGAATTTCTTACGGGGGGGGGCACAAAATGGCATGGGGGTGAAGTATATGTAAAACGATGAAGCAACAGAACGATGCTTTAACGGCGAGGGAGCGGAGCGACCAAGCAAGGGGTGGGTTTGGGAGGGGGTTCTGTCCCCCTCCCAGAGTAAGAAGCATTTGCAATTTTAGAACCAAATTAGACGCATTTTCAGACACTTCCTGGAGTAATATGACGTAAAATTGCTTTCTCCTACCCCTTCCAAGAGTAGGGATCTTTTGCAATTTGAGAACCACATTTGGCGCATTAATGTCCACCGGCACTTCATGGAAAAAAAAGAGGCCCTCTGATTGGTTAGAAGTTAGAGAAAAGTGATCTGTCACGTCGTGAGACGTCGTATAAATTATGCTTTGATGCAGCACAATGCACAAACACGGTGGTCCGGTACTTCACCAGTAGTACTTGCAAAAATTATCTCGAGTGTATAAACTGTGTCGTTATCAGGGGCGTCGCTAGATCTTTTTCAGTGGGGGAGGGGGGGGGTGTAGAGGCCGCCGATTACCGACAAAACGAGCCACCAGTATTATTACCGACAAATATAAAAATGCCTATGTCCAAATGTCTACAAATTTAACCCTTTAAACCCGGGGCCAGGAACTAAGTTATTTTTCAGTTTTCCCCTCTCGCGCGAAGCGCGAAAGCTTTGACACTTAATTAAATGATTAGAGAAAGAAGACGATCCGTTGTACTGTCCTCGACTCTCGAAGCTTGTTTCGCCCCTCCCGCGCAAAGCGCGGAAGCTATGACGTTTAATTTAATTATTAGAGAGAGAAGACGATTCATTGTACCGGTCCCGACTCTTCATCCTTGTCTGAATTAAGTCCCCCCCCCCCCCTCCCGCGCTAAGCGCGGAAGCTTTGACGTTTCAATACATTATTACTCTTAATCCTCGTCTGAATTCATTTCGCTCATCCCGCGCGAAGCGCTGAAGCTTTCACGTTTCATTAAATTATTAGAGAAAGAAGACGGTTCGTTGTATCGTGTTCTTGTCTGAATTCAGTTTCCCCCCTCCCGCGCGAAGCGCGGAAGCCTTGACACTACATTAAACTATTAGAGAAAGAAGACGATCCGTTGTACCGTTCTCGATTCTTAATTCTTGTTTCGCCCCTCCCGCACGAAGCACGGAAGCTATGACGTTTCATTTAATTATTAGAGAAAGAAGACGATTTATTGTACCGGTCTCGACTCTTAACCCTTGTCTGAATTCACTTTCGCCCATCCTGCGCGAAACGCGGAAGTTTTCAAGTTTCATTAAATTATTAGAGAAAGAAGACGAATCATTCATTTTCATTGTCCTGTTGACCGTTCTCGACTCGCTTTGACGTTTCAATAAATTAAATACTATTAATCCTTGTCTGAATTCATTTTCGCCCATCCCGCGCGAAACGCGGAAGCTTTCAAGTTTCATTAAATTATTAGAGAAAGAAGACGAATCTTTTTATTGTGTCTTTGTCTGAATTCAGTTCCCTCCTTCCACGCGAAGCGCGGAAGCTTTCACGTTTCATTAAATTTATAGAGAAAGAAGACGATTCATTCATTTTCATTGTACCGTTGAACCGTTCTCGACTCTTTATCCTTGTCTGAATTCTGTCCCCCACCCCCTTTCGCGCAAAGCGCGGAAGCTTCGACGTTTCAATAAATTAATACTATCAGTCCTTGTCTGAATTAATTTTCGCCCATCCCGCGCGAAACGCGGAAGCTTTCAAGTTTCATTAAATTATTAGAGAAAGAAGACGAATCGTTTTATTGTGTCTTTGTCTGAATTCGGTTCCCCCTCCCACACCAAGCGCGGAAGCTTTGTCGTTTCATTTAATTATTACTCTTAATCCTTGTCTGAAATCATTTTCGCGTTTCATTAATTATTAGAGAAAGATTAAGACGATTCGTTGTACCGTTCTCGACTTTTAATCGTAGTCTGAAATTAGTCCCCCCCCCCCCCCCCCCCCTCCCGCGCGAAGCGCGGAAGCTTTGCCGTTTCATTAAATTATTAGAGAAAGAAGACGATTCGTTGTACCGTTCTCTACTCTTAATCTTGTCTGAATTCAATTCCCCCACTGGGCCCCTTAACGGTATATGTGCAGTGTTACATGATGTAAGTATGGAACGCTTGTTCGTAAATCTGTGAATGCTCAGCCCGAGTGGTGGGTAGCATGTTATCTCCCGACAGTGCTTTGTACAGTAGCTTCTGGAAAGGAATTAGTGTTACTGTTAGTGGCCACTATAAGGCCCTTAGTGACTATAAAAAACATATGCTCTATTCCTGGCTATTAGTGGGAATGGGTCAGTTTGCAAGAAATAATGGAGAAACTATAGCATTTTGTTGAAAATCATATGATATCACGAACATTTATACATTACTTGTGAAAATAAGTCATGGTTCAATTTCATTTGGGGGGCTGGCGCCCTTCCAAGCCCCCCCCCCCCCCCCCCCCACCAGTACGCCAGTGGTTATAGCAGTTTGTTGCTTGGATTTTCCTTTAACCGTACTTAAACATAAAGTTGAGTTCTGGTCACGCGATTACTTTGTGAAAGAAACGGTGTGGAATCTATCAGAAAAAAGGTTTATCATGTAGCATATAGTATTCTATATAGCATATTGCATTCACTGGGTAAAAATTAGTAGTGGCATGAGCAGTGTAGTAGTAATAGTAGTAGCAGCAGCAGATGAAGTAGTAGCAGTAGTATTAGTAGCAGCAGTAGTAGTAGTAGTATTAGTAGCACTTCTAGGAGTAGTGGTAGTAGTAGTAGAAATAGTAGTAGTAATAGCGGCAGCAGCAAAAGTAGTGGAAGTAGTAGTAGTAGTAGTAGTAGTAATAGTAGTATAGTAGTAGTAGTAGCAAAATTAGTAGTAGTAGCAGTAGTAGTATTAGTAGTAGTAGTTGTTGTTGTAGTAGTAGTAGTAGTAGTAGCAGCAGTAGTAGTAGTAGTAGTAGTAGTAGTAGCAGTCGTAGTAGTAGTAGTTGTTGTTGTTGTAGTGGTGGTGGTGGTGGTGGTGGTGGTGGTAGTAGTAGTAGTAGTAGTAGTAGTAGTAGTAGTATTATTAGTAGTAGTAGTAGTAGTAGTATCAGTAGTAGTAGTAGCAGTAGTAGCAGTAGTAGTAGTAGTAGGCCTAGTAGTAGTAGTAGTAGTAGTAGTAGTAGTAGTAGTAGTAGTAGTAGTAGCAGTATTCGTAGAAGTAGTGGTATAGTTTTCTTAGTAGTGAATGTCAAAGGAAGACAATAAATAACTTACCCAAGCGATGTTCACTTCCTTGCTTTTATGACCTCTCCGTATTTGTATTCCTCTGAATCTACCAATGCACAACTCACAGGTTTTTCCTGGCTACAAGGCAACGTGAAAAGAAAATCCCCTATATGTTAGGTGGGTTTTCCCAGACCGTCTCCCTAAACGAGAATACTCAATATTGGCTACTCGAGCGGTAGCGCTTCTTCAAAGTTCACTGAAACGTGTTTACCAACAAGTGCATATCTTGTAAACAAACAACAAAATCATGTCCAGAATAAGTCTCAAAGGTATTATATTATCCAGGATGAGTATCGATGGTGTTATTTTTTCCAGAAGAAGTCTCGATCGTATCGTTGTCGGCCTGAGATTTTTTAATATGAATAGAGCAGTATAGTACACAAGCAGCGTACACGGAGTGACAGATATGTAACACACGGTTAGCTAGCTATCATAACGAGATAGACTTTGGACTTTCTTTTTCAATGTCGTTGGCGTATTTATTGAATTTGCGTGCCGAACCGAGTGCATCAATACGCTATTCAATTTTGTTGTTGTGGTAATATATTCCTGTGATTATTATGAAGTATATTATATGGAGGGACAGCCCCATCGGTTTCCCCAAATGATGCTGCAAAACGAAAGTATGGTATAGAACGGGGGTTGAACTTTCATGTGTATTACCAGGGGCGGCGATCCCCAGGGGACGGGGGACACGTCCACGGTCCACCCCCTCAATTTTTTAAGGGGTCGGTCCGCCCCCCAGGAAACTTTGAAAAAGTGGCCAAAAAAAATGTAGGCCTATAGCAAATACT
Organism: Strongylocentrotus purpuratus; assembly: GCF_000002235.5. Taxonomy (NCBI): domain Eukaryota; kingdom Metazoa; phylum Echinodermata; class Echinoidea; order Camarodonta; family Strongylocentrotidae; genus Strongylocentrotus; species Strongylocentrotus purpuratus. The sequence continues at coordinate 36,605,591 of NW_022145613.1, read as the reverse complement.
GACTAAAGGCTGCATTACACTTTTAGGCTCTTGAGGGCCCAAGAGTGCAGCCTCCAGGCTAATAAAAAATCTTCTCGCTCGGTAAACTTAAATAATTTAGAAAATCTGTATTACGTTTGTATCACATACGCACAGTTTACACTGTATGCTTACAAGATTAAGTCACTTCCGTCACCTTGGCCCCTCTCGTTTACTATGCTCCCTTGTCCCTCGCATTTCGCCCCCCCCCCCCCTGGTCATGAAAAGAAATCGCCGCCCCTGTGTATTACATACAAAATAGTTAAAGCCCCTCTAAAGTGTTGGAAGCCCCCAAAATCTGATGGCAAAATGTCAATTAAATTGTATCCTAATGTAAAAAAAGGATGTCATTTCTGCAAGGATTTTCTAAACATGTGTGTTTGAACTTTGAAGTCGAATATTAATGAGGAATAACAACAAAATTAGGTTTCGGCGTCCAACAGAAAAACCAAATTATGTATTCTTTTATCAATACATGCATATGTTTTCAAGCCCCCTTTTTTTTTTTCTTTTTTTTTTTTTTTGTTGTTGTTTGGGGGGGGGGGGATCTTTGCAAAAGTGTGTCTTAAACGACATTTTCCTTCACATTATGATACAACTTTAGCGAAATTTTGCCATTAATTTTTTTTTTGCGAATTTGGGGCTCCCAACACTAAAAGGGGCTTCAACGATTTGGATGGTATGAATTTCTTAAAAATAATGTGAATGAACTCTATTCAATTTGTTTTCATAGAACACGCCCGGAGAGTTTTAAGTACAACTTAATGCCTAGTTCACATTTAACCCGGACATCAGGTCTAATTTTTCTTTTTCCTTTTTGCCCCCGGAAATCTGAGAATCGCGCCGGCCGATAGTTCGCTCACACCCCCCCCCTCCCCCCCCCCTCCCCTCGTGAGCTAAAAAAGAGGTAAATTTCTGGTCACCAATTTTTTTATGTTGTTTTTTGGGGCCGGGGGGGGGGGCAAGGCCCGCTCGTCCCCCCTATGGTTCCGCACCTGCAGGCCAATGTATCCGATTTACAAAACAAACTAACAAACATACAATCAAAAGAATCATGAACGATGATAAATCTCATTGTATGCAAGTCTAGTAGTTGAGATGACTTTGATATTTCGGTACATGATTGCTAATGTAAACAAAATTCATGCAACTATGTAATAGAACATTATAAATATCAAAGCATTTCATTGTTTCAGGCGCGGATCTACGGGGGGGGCGACGGGTACGTCTCCCCCCTAGCAAAAAAAACTGGTAAAAAAAATAGATGTTAACGATAATTTTACCTTTTTTTTAAACAAAAAAACTAAAATGCCCCCCCCCCTTCCCCTGGCAAAAAATAAAAAATAAAAAAGGCTGGATCCGCCCCTGGAGGGTAGGGCCATAAGTATTATTAAACTGAACAATAATCGGATTTAGGGGACGGCGGAAGGCAAGGCAGGTATTCTTATTTCTAAGTGCCCCACACACCTTCTTGATAGTATAGGGAGCCAATGGAGGGCGCTTCACACCTACGATTCTGATCCTGATTCTATGCTCTTTAGTCCATTTAATTGTATTGATTCCCACTGTCACAAAAGACCTATTCTCATTTTCTTATCTAGGAGTATAGTCCTTTACAAACTCTTGGATTACTCGCTGAATTAAAGAGAGGTTCTTCACATTCGGCAAGGGTGTCGTGGGAGGGGGGCAACAGTGGACACCTCTCCGGCTTTACTTCCTATTTATAAGCAGATTCTATATGAAACATAGTAATGGAACGAAGAGACCAATATTTTAGTCAGTCAACAAACAATATTGTTATCTTTGATACTACTGGTTTAACAATATAGTCTTCATAAGGCCTAACCATTTTCTTCGCCTTTTAAATGTCATGAAAATAGGCTGCATTGTCTGATATCTCGTTCAGAAGGCTTACATTTTCTATCCGTCCCTTTTAAGTCATTTTCGTCCCCCCCCCCCCTCCTCTCTCTCTCTCTTCTTGTCCCTCCTCTATTCTCATTTTGCTCTTCTAGCTCATCCCATCTTTCTCCACTTTTCTCTATCATCTCGACCATCCTTTCTCCCTTGACCTTTCTTGCCTCCTCTCTCTCTCTCTCTCTCTCTCTCTCTTGCTCCCTCTCCCTCTCATCCTTCTTCTTCTTCTTCTTCTTCTTCTTCTTCTCTTTTCTTCTTCTTCTTCTTCTTCTTCTTCTTCTTCTTCTCTTCTTCTTCTTTCTTCTTCTTCTTCTTCTTCTTCTTCTTTCTTCTTCTTCTTCTTCTTCTTCTTCCTTCTTCTTCTTCTTCTTCGTCGTCTTCTTCTTCTTCTTCTTCTTCTTCTTCTTCTTCTTCTTCGTCGTCTTCTTCTTTTCTCTATCTTTTTCTGACTTGTATGGCTCCTAATGTTTTTCTGGATACGAGGCAAGTTCTAACTGTAGGAGACAAATGAGTCATTGTTGTAAACGATTAGTCCCAACATTTTTATAACATTTCAAATCTCTGTTGGATAGCAAAGCACATACAAATATTGGAACTGTTAAGTGTAACAAAAGTCATACATGATACATCTATTTTTGTTATTGTTGAAAATTCAATAACGATGAACATGTATGTAGCTGCTGCTGGTATTGAATATATACAATATCAATGTAAAAGGCTGACCCAACACAACAAATCTACCACAATGAAAAGAAGATAATATCGGACTTGTTTTTTTTTTCTCATACATAACCCGACAGTAAGTATAATGACGACGATGATGATGAAATTGATGATGCAAAGTGACAATGATTATGGATAAATAGGCATCTATGAAAAAGATAGATGAAAAAATTGGTACGTAATTCAATGCATTACCAAGAACAACGATGTGCTGACAAATATTAACATTTATAGTAACAAATTTAGAAATAAGCTCACTCATCACAGTCATTGATCAGCTGTAAAATCAAGTTGGAAACCCCTAATTAAAGCAAAATATATTATTAAAAGTGAAAAGGAGATTTTAAGGCAATCGATATCATGTTAATATAATTTATATAAATCCATTCTTTTCTTTTCTTAGAAATCATGATATAAAACTGAAGCTTTACAGGCCTATACTTTCAATTTATAGGCATGGCTTGGTGATTTGTTAAAAAAAACAGTAACATATTTGGTTAAAGTAACTCACATTCAAAAGCTCAAAACGATTATTATCTAAACCTAATCAGATTAAAACAGAGAGATATAGATGAGTAATTTACTATACATGAAAGAGTAGGCCAGATTGTGATTTTATGATCATAATGATTCTCTCTTTATATACATTCAATCACGTTTCTATAATCCAATGAAGATTATTAGAAAACATGTTTGTCACTGAGAGAAGATAGAACTAGGTAAATCAATTATATTTTATAAAAGAACTAAGTGTACATCAAAATGAAAGAAATGATTCACAGAAAGTTAATTTAGCCAAGCTAAGTTAAGAACATATTACTAAGAATATCATAACACCTACGCTTTTCATAATGTAAGAAGATTAACGGTTACGTTCATAAAGTATATATTGATGACATAGCGCACTATATAATATTCTATGGCAGTAGATTTCATGGGCCGTGGAACCGCGGGGAGGGGGAGAATTGCGGGGCTGCGGCGCCTGCCCCTTTTCAGTATATTCCACATTTTCTTTTTACAATTATTTTACTGTAGCATGCTTGAGAATGCATTGCTTCAGTATTCCAAAAGTGAAAATCTTCTGCTCGGTCGCTGCGTTCCAATATACAACAAAATAATTTGTTAAAGTGTGTTGGTATAATGCAAAGTTTGATCTTCCGCATTTAGTTTATATAAGTTCCCTTGATAGTTGCGCGCTACCCCCCCCCCCCCCAAAAATAACTATAGGAAGCCAACAATACGAAAGAACTATCGCAACCCTTGGTAGCATTCGTGGAAGGAAATGAGAGATACATTAAAGGGATAGTTTAGTTTTGGTATAGAGAGTACAGTTTTGAACATACTGAATTTTAGTAGCCAAAACCTGCACCATCACATTACAAACTAATAATTATAACTGCACCATGGTCGAAAGGTATACAAAAATTACAAATGAATTAGTAATATCTGCTATTACCTGTAATCGCATGTTAACAATTAAATAGAGTTTTGACGGCATTCTCAAAAAAGCCATTGGTTTCAACAATTTTTAATAATAAAATTGTGCATGTTATGTTTTGTTAAAATAATGATTAAATAGAGAGTTCATCATCCACTATTAAAAAACATCTGTTTAAAAAGTGTAAGCATTTTGTTGTCTTTCAACAGCTGGTTCAAAATTATTATGTGGGGCCCACAAAATCTTAGAAATGTATATTTTAGCCGTCTCTGGACCGATTTTGATAAAACAAAGATGATTAGGTCATTTAAAAAGTATGCTCTTTCAAATTTGACACTTTGATACTGATCACTCACCTAGGTCGGTGGTACTGATACGTAAAGCTTACATCGAATAAAATCCTTGACGCTATATTCAATGAGAAGATTTTCTCACTTAATTTTATAATTATATTCAAACAGAATTAATATAATCAGTTTTTTTTTCTCACTTGAATGAGACTCGAAATCTAGTTCATGTTTTGTTTTGCTTCAAATCTAGTTCATATCGTGTTTTTTGCTTCAAATACAGTTTATATAGTTACAACATCATGCATCGCATAATCCACTGTATTTCGTGACAATTTTTTACATAATACACAGCCATTACGGTTATGACAAAGAATTTTCTAACAGAAATTTACCAAAGATGGAACTGGAAGATTCGCTTTTGTTGTGAGGAATGTTTGAAATCATCCTTTCGGATGTGACCCACTTGTGATTTAAAATTCGTCAGCATATCTAGCCCAGCATTAGGAATATCATTACAGCTCTTGGTTTTAAAAGCGTCTAACTGATCAAATGAAAAGCCAAGTGAAAGTCCTAGTCTCTGATATGAATTAGAGCTGAGTTGCCGAGACAGCTTATACAATTCAATGTCCTGGACATCATTTCCAGGACTTGGTTCGGTGTTCCGTGGTAATGTCGTGTTTGACCAAGACTAACTTCTGGTCGGGTGGTTGGTTCGTCTGAACGAAGTGACCTCGGTGGATTGCTGTATGTAAATATATAAATGAAAATAATGGTGGTCATAATTATAGCTACATGTTTTATATCGCGCGGGATGTTAATGCGCTTACAAAGTACTAGATTATATCACCCTCGTTTTAGCCCAGCTGCCCTAAGACGCTGGAAGCATTCAAGGAATAAATTCCTACCAGGTACCCATTTCCTGCAAATGGGTTGAGGGTGGCAAATGTAAATCGATGTCTTACTAAAGGATTGTGTGGGGGGACTCGAACCTCGAACCATGCGATCCATAGTTCACATCCGGTAACGTATACACTAGACCACGACACCTCTGATTTCATGTATTCATTGAGGCAAGCAACCTAAAGATCGCACTTTCAGTATAATAGGTAGCTTAGCAACGCCTTTATTATTGCTCGTGTAACATGTGTAATGAATAGTAGGCCTCCGGTTTTTCTAACTTCTCCCTAAAACCGGTCCATATATTTTCCTTGATTTTTTCCTACACCTCGTTGAATTATTTTCCCTTCCATTTCTAGACAATAAAATCTCTTTGATTCATGCAAATACATAATCGCCACTCTATATAGGCCATGAAGGTTGTCCCATTTTACAAGGGTATTTAAACCGAACTGTCCAAATCAGTCACTAAAATAGTTTCGGAAAAATGAGGGAAAGTAATACTGCTCGCAGTCGCAGAAGCTGTAGCAGCAACACATGTTCAAGATATTCGATTAATACATTGGCATTGTGAAAGCTGGTTTTTCCATCAAATGAATATCATAATGCTCTCGTGTATCCATTTCACACAAAAAAAAAACTTTTCGGAGTAAAGAAAAAGTTATATAAGTGCTTTCAATTTTTGGCTGTCGAATTCCAATACAAATTTTTATTATAGTCAAATGACTTTCAAATGACATTACTTGGTCATCAATGAGGATTTTCCCTTTTGGTTTTAGTGCAACTCTCAACCATCGGCGTCTGTTTGGAGCGAGAAGGGCGTTAGCTTGGTGTTAACCAAATATGATTCTATTTAGTTAAGACCCTTCCGGCTCCTAACAGATAATTTGGGCAGAGTTGATCGGCAAAATGAATTGCCTCTAGCAACGATCAAGCTACAAATACAATCTGAAGTATATATCAATAAAGATCCAGAAGCAACGTACCGGAAGATATACATATAGAAATATTTACAAATAGTGGAAATGGAACGTAGCATTATTAACTTACTTGGGTTGACTGAAGTTCGATGCGCTGGGCATGCAAGATTGAGATGAAAAATCAGGCGGGGGCCAGAAAAGGATTTTAGTCTTTGCCCTTGAAACAACAAACAAAAAAGAGACACTTTTAAAGTATAAAAATAATTATCTTCATTGATGAAAAAGAAAAGTTAGAAACATTGACCCTAACGTGTTTACCCCTATAACTTTCAGAATAGGACGGTGTGTTGGTGCCTGAACCAAAAAACCATTACAGTGAACTGCGTCTATTTCACCTATTCCTGTCTCTGATAAAAAGGTAAGAGGATGGAAGGGGGTGTTGTTGGGAATGCGGACACTATCTTTTCATTATTGATAACTTTTTCACCCTAACTCTACCCACAACTGACCATCTCAATATCAATTATCATTTTCCACGTTATATGAACTATGAGGAGACTTCAAACTATCGAAGTGTATAGGAATGCGAGAACTTACCATGTCGTACCTTCGAAGCTAGAGCTTTCAGTCCAGCGTTTTCCAATGCATTTGCTAAATTTTCCCTTTGTTCATGATTCAAGAATCTCTTCTTCCAATCTACCAGCATCTTATAAACACCATGGCAACCTCCTCCAGTGTTTTCTCTTCTGTATCTACTCAATGCAGGAGCATTAAATCCCAAGTAATGTCCAAGTCTCTGGAAGTCGTTATCTGGACAGATCAGATCGGCTAGGTCTACACATTCGAGATCTGTAAACTCAGTTCGAACTACTGTAGGGTCAAGAGAAATAGAAAAAAGTGAGAGAGGTCACGTGGTGGAGAGAGAGGGGAGAGAGAGAGAGAGAGAGAGAAAGAGTGAGAGTGAGAGAGAGAGTGTGGAGAGAGAGAGAGAGGGGGGGGGGGGGTGTCGAGAGGTTATAATTATGAAGAGCAAGATAATAGAGGCAGAACAAACAGACGCCGAGAAGGAAAAATACATTTAAAATTGCTCATAATTTGTAAAGTAATAATCCTACATAGTATTAATAGCGATCTTTTAAAACGTTTTTTCCATGTTAAAACACAACCGCAACAAAGTTTTATGCATATTGATGCTCGGTCTCATACTATTGAAACAATTATTGAAAGGAGATGTAGCAATCTTGGCATTACTCCTTAATTTATTAATCTGTTTTTAATCGCAAGAATAAACAGAAAGCCAACACTATCCCGTTATCTTTCGCGGGCGTTGTTCATTTAGCTACTGTTTACATATATTTTAAGTTCGTTCATCATGTTCATGTTTTCATTGAATAAAAATGATACTTCTAGTATCGGTATAGGATATATAGGATATATTGTGGTATTACCTGTTAAAGCTTGGTTTGTTGGATTGGTTTGAGTCGCCCCTTCATCTGTTCTTAGAGTCATGGGACGACTAATCTGTTCTCCTGAATCTGCCATATCTTCTGTTAATGTTAATAAAAAATGAGATGGATTCCAAAACTTATTTCTTTGACAAAGAAATCGAGATTCACTATTCTTTGTTAGCTTTTATTACATCATCAAAATCATACTGAACCTATAAACATGGTAAACTTTACAGGTTTTCTTTCATTCTCCATTGTCCTTTCCTTTCCTCTTTTTTTCCTTTCTTGGTATGGGCTGTCGCTACTTCCAGCACAACGTTATGGTACCAAAAATTAGGATTCAGGATTAATGTACCTTGATGTTATCATGTAAATTAATCTTAGCGGCTACGAATCATGTCTGAATGAAAAGCTTCGTTTTTTAAATGAAATTAGAGGACATGATAAGTCACCTGCTAAGCAACAACAACAACAAAAAAAATTGAATAGTGGGGTAGCACGTGTGTCTCGGATATTGAGGTATATGGAGTCATAGACGCCGGAAGTGGGGGGGGGGGGCAGGGGGGGCAGGGGGGGCAGTTGCCCCCCCCCCCCCCAGTCCAAAAAGTGGGAGGGGGCAAAACGCATTTTTGCACCAAAAAAACGCCCCCCCCCCCTCCAAAAAAAAAAAAAAACAGTAAAGGAGTAAACATGGTTTGTATTTTTAATCCAAAAGAACGTAACAATAATAAAAACCTGAATTAAATACATATACAATTCCATTCAAAGAAAAAGGAAAGTTCACAGGAATTAAATTTTATAAACATTGCGCATGCCACCTATACGGTATTTATCAATGGAGGTCTCTATAGTAGCGATACGCGCATATAGTGGAGATATTGTGCGAGAATGGGAAAGCGTGTCCGTTTTTGTTTGTTATAGGGGTGAGAAGACATGAGCCCCTGAACGCTGGCGTACTGATGGGGGGGGGGGTGATGTATTTCTTATTCGAAACAAGTGATTTACAAATGTTGATGTTGTGACATGATTTTCCGGCATTTTTCTCCATTTTTTGTGTAAGTCATACCTTTTTATGCGTTTGTTGGAAAATAAGAAATTCCCAAATTACAGTCAGGCGAAATACGCTTATTTAGAAGCCTTTATGTCATGGTGCATAGTGGCTGGGCTTGAGCTCCCCCCCCCCCCCCCCCCCCCCCTCCTTTTTGAAAAAGTTTTTTAAAAGAAAAAGAAAGAAAGACGGAGAAAAAAAATAAGTGACCTGCCAATATCACAATAAGGTATAAAAAATGCTCATCTGACCGTAATTAAATGCTTAAAACCCCAGAGCTTACGGGGGCTCCGCCCCCGAACCCCACCAAGGGACCTAAGGCGGGCCCCTGGATGCTCATCTGACCGTAATTAAATACCTAAAACCCCCGAGCTTCCAGGGGCTCTGCCCCCTGGATCCCAACAAGGGCTCTAAGGCGGGCCCCTGGATGCTCATCTGACCGTAATTAAATACCTAAAACCCCTGAGCTTCCGGAAGCTCTGCCCCCTGGAACCCCACCAAGGGCTCTAAGGCGGGCCCCTGGATGCTCATCTGACCGTAATTAAATACTAAAACCCTGAGCTTCCGGGGCTTTGCCCCCTGGACCCCACCAAGGGCCCTAAAGCGGGCCCCTGGATGCTCATCTGACCGTAATTAAATACCTAAAACCTCTGAGCTTCCGGGGCTCTGCCCCCTGGACCACACCAAGGGCCCTAAGCGGCCCCTGGATGCTCTCATCTGACCGTAGTTAAATATTAAAACCTCTGAGCTTCTGGGGGCTCTCCCCCCCCCCCTTGGAACACGTCAATTGCCTTACAGAGGGCCCCTGGATGCTCATCTAACCGTAATTAAATACCTAAAACCTCTGAGCTTCCGGGGGCTCAGCCCCTTGACCCCCTGCCGAGGCTCATGCCCTGGACCCCACGCCAATTTACTCTCTACCTGATCGATAATACTCCACTTTGAAAAACGTTCCGCGGGACCTGTATGTAACGTGTAAGACTGGTGGTGATGCAGATTTTTCGTCTCCCCCCCCCCCTTCCGAACTTTTTTTCTCATTACGTCACTGCCCCTGGAATGTGAGCCCCCTGGAATGTGAGCCCCCCCCCCCCCCCATCCCAAACTGCTTCCGGCGCGCCTGTATGGAGTGCTTTAATTACCTCTATTGTTCAAGAGGCCGCGGGGGGTAAATGATTAAAAAACAAAACATATATAAATATCTTTGAGAAACAAATTATTGTCCATTAAACCTCTATAAATTTACAATACATGTAAGAATGGGCAATTATATAAATATTCATAATTACATGTACATTGATGTATTGAAACACATTGAAACAGAAATATTTTCAAATCCTTGAACTTGCTTCTCGAAATCAGTCACACAAAAATCTTGCAAAATAACGCCCTCTTATTTCGATCATTATCATGTACTATTTTCATTTCAAATGAAAGACGAAATTACTTCCATATCTTCTTGATATTATAAACATTTAAAAATCGATTATATTAAGCTAATAATAGAAAAACAGAAATTTACTATGAATCTAAATCTTCATCTGAGAGAACGATGCTAAACATGAATTCACCTTGGTAACTGGTAGATCCATCACAGTCCTCCTCTTGATCCTGGACGAGTTCCAATACATGATTATGAATGTCTCCAACATGGACATTTTCTACCTTTCCAATATGGAGTGTCTCAACCTGTTTTAATATAGTCAATGTGTGTGATTCCTCGTCATACACACAACTCGATGATACCTCATTCGTAGAGCTCCCATGGTAGACTTGCATCGCTCGTCCTTGGCTAGGTTCGGAATCCTGACGTGGACCCTGCATCGGACCACAGTCCAAAGGTTTGTAGGGCAGGTCAAAATGAATCCAAGATGTTCGTTCCTCATGAACCTCCTTCCTTGCTCCTGGATCTGTCCCTCCACCTGAGTATGAAGGATAGAGATCAGTCATTAGTAGGGAGATCAGTCATTAGTAGGGGTCCTTTCATTCTATAATATGGACAGTCTTAATTATGCAAAGGAGGCTTACAAAACACCTGAAGATGGGTTGATCTTTGCAGGCGCGAATCCAGGAATTTTGGAGGGGGAGGGGGGCAATGAAAGACGGACAGAAGACAGGGGTGTCTGAGATGGATGTGACCCCCCCCCCCCCCCCCTAGCTGAAGGAAATTTCAATTCACCCAGATTTGCATTATATTAGCTTTATTATTTCTCCACAGTTGAAAAGAAAATTTGAATCGTGGCTGAATTTGGATTTTTCAAAATTGCATTTCATTTGACCGGTCCATTAGACTCAAGTTGAAATTTATACTCAAAACGCAACGGTACATGCGAGGTACACTGTTTTTTTTGCTTGCCGATAATTATATCGAATATGTTCAGCCCCGGCTGAAAGGTAGGGTCTTTGGGTAGGTTGCGTACGCCAATGGATGATGGGCAGCGCAGTACAAATACTCTCACCCATACCTAGGATCTTTGTAAACGTTTGTTTTTCCCGTTTTCTGTTTCTTTTTTTTTTAGTCGACAAAAGGCTGGGGCACGGGCCGGCTGTGACCCCGCCTGAATCCGTGCCTGTGTTATAAAAGCTTGACACCCAAAACACGTTTTGTAAAACATACTTATCTCCATCTTTACAAAAAAATACTAATTTTTCTTTTGAACGTAAAACTTTCTTTTCGTCAAAAGATAATTATATGGGATTTGTTCGGTCAAATTTCTATATTTTAGATGAGAGATAGACTTTATATTCTTAATCGGAATTTGCTCAAACTTTCGTTGACCTCCCTCTTATTTGTCTTCTTCTATCAAAACCTATTTTATATAGGATCAATTGGCTAGTGTTTTTCAAAAACTTTCCATCTCTCTATCGATCTAGAGACAATTCCTAAATTGTGGAAAATGTCAACTGTTGTACCACTTCCTAAAGTAAAAAAAACATTATGAATGACTTTCTTCCTATGGCCCTAACTTGTAGTTTTATGAAATGTCTTGAGAAAATTGTACTGAAATGTTAAATGCTAAATCAAGTCTCCATCTTCTTAGATCCAATGCAATTTGTTTACAGGAAAAATAGGGGCGTAGAAGATGCAGTTTTGATACGCTTGCACAAACTGTATTCCCATTTAGACACAATGAAAACGTACACCAAATCAATTTTCATGGATTTCTCTAGCGCATTTAATACCTTGATAGTTGATACCGCACCTGCTTACTAGGAAGTTAAGTAATTAAACGTAACCCCCAACTTTCTGTTGTGTAGATGTCAGCAGCTGAAAATAGGAAAGCTAGTCTCATGTGTTCGTTCCATCAGTACTGGTGTATCCCAGGTACGCGTATTATCCCCGGTGCTCTTTTCCATTTACACCAATGATTGCGTGACCACTGACGACAATTGCTCTATGATTAAATACGTCGATGATATTATGGTGATTACAGGGTATATTTCAGATGATAATACTGAATGTTATTTTTCACTGATCTAACAGTTTGATGAGTGGTGTGACAGTCACCACTTACAATATTAACTGTGGCAAAAACGAAGTAATCATAATTTATTTTCGTAAGAGAACTGTAGTGGAGCATGCACCCCTTTGTATTCACGATTCCGTAGTCGAGCAGGTTAGTGAGTATAAATAATTTGGCACTACTAATATCAAGTAAATTGGACTGGTCACAAAATATCAACATTATTTAGAAGAAAGCAAATCAAAGGCTCTATTTCCTTAGACAACTTAATAAACTACACAAAGACAAGACATTTCTAACTTGTTCTGTTCTATAAATCAATCATTCAGTCTATCTTGACATTCAATCTTATGTTACTTTGGTAATGGAATAATAGAACACGTTAGCAAAAAGAAAACTGAAAGAATAAGGAAAATTGCTCAGCGGATCATCAGTTTGGAATTGCCCAGTTTAGAGAAGATATAATGTTGATCGTACATTACTGAAGGTAACACGTATTATGAAAGACCGAATACATCCTTTGTCCATAATTATAATTATAACCGATCAGGAATTCGCCTCTGTGTTCCCCGCACTAGGGGGGGGGGGGGGCGCTTCAGACGTTCATTTGTGCCGGATTCGGTTCATATTTACAACAATAGAGTAAAACGAGGGCGAGTATTGCAAACATTACTATTGTATTGCTTTCCTCCATTTTCTACGTAGCAATCATCATGCTTATCTGATACAGACTATTTCCGTGTTCCCTATTTACGTTTGAATTTGTGAGGTTTTTGGATGTGGGACGTCGCTCTATGTATTGTTGGATGTATCAAAGCAATTGTTGTTATGTTGTTATTATGTTTTATAATCTGTATAATTGTGTACATTGCTTGTAATACCAGTGAGCAACTAATTTCCGTTTTTTAGTGGACAATAAATCAATTCAATTCAAAAACCTTTGGCACACTATGGCCCTTATTTCCAAACATTTTGAGCATATAAAACCGACGATTAGTTCATGTTTTTGTTCAAAATAATCAGAAGGTAGTCTGCGCTCTAAGTTTTCCCTTTGTTAAACAGTGATTTTAGACCCAGTGTCGGGTTTAACTGAATTTGTGATATGCGGTCCAATATGATTTGCTGGGTCTACATTCCCGTCTTTTGAAGCTTATTTTTAGGTGATCTCCAGCGTAGCGTAGCAGAGCAACTATTGATTTCGTCAGAATCTATCTTTTTTGTTTTCCTTTCTTTCTGTATGGATTTTGTTCGCTTCGTATCTCATGAATGACATGGTTAATGACAATGTCAATGACATTTTTCATGACATTGGCTATAATTATGCATGATTTTTTCCCCCCTTTTCTGTCTTTTTTGTTTTGTTTTGTTAGCGCCAAAAAGGGGGGGGGGACACGGGCCGGCTGTGCCCCGTGCCTGAACCCGCGCCTGTGTAAAGATATCATAATTTCGGGAGAGGGGGTTCTTCATAAGTGCCTTCTTCCTTGGGACACTGCTCAAAATATATTATGAATCGCATAATATATTAGAGGTCCTCATGATAAAGAAAAAACCCTCCTGAGTTATGCATTTTGAAAAGTTTACATTTTAATCATTTCGTATGATGGAACGAATTGGAAATTAGTCCGGCACTAAGTCACAGTAACACTGTCGATCAGCCAATTTGAAGTTCTCATATGTATAGTGCAGGGGCGTACGCAGGGGGGGGGGGGTTGGGGGTTTAAAACCCCCCCCTTTGCTTTTTATGTGTGTAACCCCCCTAAAAAAACCTAACCCCCCCCCCCCCCCCTTTGGTATTTTTTTTTTTTTTTTTTTTTGTAATTATTTAAAAAAATATTAAAAAATAAAAAATTATACCCACGGCTAACCTAAAAAAGGTGGCCTTACCCCCCCCCCCCCCCCCCCACTGAGCGTCTTTTCGGCTGGCTGAGTCGTTGCGATTTTTTTTGGACTCCAAAAAAAAAAAAAAAAAAAAGTGTCCGCTTACCCCCCCCCCCCCCCCCCCCCCCCCCCCCCCCCCACTGAGCGACTTTTCGGCCGGCGCGATTTTCAAACTTTCGGGAGCAAATATTTTAAAACCCCCCCCCCCCCCTTGAAAAAATCCTGCGTACGCCCCTGGTATAGTGATTACAACTTTCAAACATTCATATCTTGTTGAATCGACTTAAGTGATCGCAATCACCTAAGTAAGTCTGACTTTAAGGACCTTTTACCGAATGGTCGTACCTTTTGTGCTGCACAAAGATTCAATCAGTTTAATTTTGACCATTACAAGTGGTGGGTTATTGATGTAGACAAATGCTCATGTACCTGTTACAGCTCATTTTAGGTATTTGTTACCAAAGAAAATAAGATGTCAGTCACTCACTCAATAGTGTCCGACAGTGAAGTCTAGAAGGTAAACGGGTTTCCTTGCATAATTTGAATACAAGGACACTGCTAATGTTTAAATTTCACAGATAGGACATACATGACATATTCGTAATTCCTGTAAAGTTCTACAGAATTTGATGTTGGTTGCAAAGGGACATAGTAGTAATAGTATCTTTAAGTCAGATTTAATTGAAACCTTCATCGGTATGTTTCTCTGTACTTTCTGCTTTTTTAAGAGTAGTTGTCTATTTGGGTAGGATTTCCTTTTAAAGAAATGGTTCACCCCCCCCCCCCACACACACACACATACTAGAGCATTATATGCGATTCTTGTTCTCATTAACATTGCTGTGTCGGTATCGCGTGACAAAAAGACGAGTACGGTTTCTCCACCAGGAAATATGTACATGTACGTTGCAGGATGTGTTTAACTAATATCAATAGGCTCATACTTCACGATGTAATGTCTTTTATTTTATAACATATATTCATGATAAGCATATTTCGACGAAATTGCACTTTTTACTAAGATCAGTTTCGATCCGACAAAATATTATGATTGTAAGCCTAAAGGACTAATTTAACAGACTAATTAAACTGAGGAATCGAGCAATGATATTGCTATATGACTGACATCTCAAATATCACATTTTTTAAAGAATCTTATATGGATCACTGCAATTGGAATAAATCAAATAACAAAATAACTATAATAATTTCGTACTATGACCTGCTACGTGGGCTAGATATCCTACCCCCTAAATAAAAACAAAATCAAATTTCTCACGGCATTTTTTATTTTGCACTATAGACCTTGTCAGATCTTACCCGTCTGCACCACCACCGCCAGGCGCGATAGCTCGGTCGGTAGAGCAGTGGTCTCGTAATCCGGTGACCCGGGTTCGAAACCAAGTGGATGCGCTAGTGCCCTTTGGTAAGGCATTAATCCTTATTACCAGGTCCCTCGGCCGGCTGGTTGCTTACTAACAAGCATTTATGCTTTCTTAGCAGTCAGGTAAAATAACCACGACCTCCACCCCACCCCTACAAAAAAGACAGTAAATGTTTGGATTTTATTCGGATCGCATTACCTCTATGAACGCTACATGACGCGAAAGCCTTCAAAGTCTAAAGGTGTTCAAACCCCCTATCCCATGTAACAAAACACAATTTCAAAGTGCTCCCCTCCCAAATCCCTCTTCGGGCAGTAAGTAGGCTTATGGTCCGGTCCAACTCAGTTTTTTTAGTGTTACGATAGTTTCAGGAAATCAAGATCGTGGATAAAATAAGTTAGGTTAATTATATGATTACTATATAGTATCCTGACGTATGATTATTTCTGGGAAGAAAAAAAATCTCGAAAAACTTCATTGGCTAAAATTGAAGAGCTTCTGGGTGCCTGGTCCTTGGCCTCTGGCAATGGATATGGCTAAGGCTATATCATTTTTGGGTCAATAAGTCCTATTAAAAGGTACTTTCCACAAAAAAACATTATTGCCGTTTAAACAATTACTAGTTTCTAAAATAGCAAACTCAGTCCTAAATGACTATGATAATGGGCATACTTGTTCTACTTAATGCCTCAGTGGCGTAGCCAGGACAAGATCAGTCGGGGGCAGAGTGGTGGGGCAATGATTTCCAAGGGGGACAAATTACGATAGGATTATATGTGTGTTATGTTTTGCTGTATTTTTCGTCACCACAGGAGCCTAGCAAATATATTAGCTAGGTTATGGGAATGTCTTTATATAATAATCAAAGATAAAAGGTAAAATATACTTTAGAAAAAGACATAATACAGATGACGTCACCGTTCGCATAACGCCTAACGGTCATAAAATCGTATCTAATTTGGCTTAAAATCTTGAAAATCTAACTTCCTTACTTATATGGAAAATATATCGTGCAATATTGTATATTTAATAAAAGCTTGAATATGGTATATATAACTTAAGTTCCTATAACCCCCTCTTCCTTTACTGAGGGTTAGGAACATGATAGATCAGCCCCTTGGTGGCGACGCTGCTACGCCATCTCTACTTTGACGAAAATTGTCGGTTATTATGTATTTGTATCGGAATACTTCGGGAAAGGTGGCCCGAATGACGCAGTGTGGTCGGACTGATTGGGGGGGGGGGGCGGGGTGATGGTTCTCGTACATTATTGGGGCACGCCTTTTTCTTTATTTTTCAGAAATGTTTTCTGTCCAATATTCAGGGGCATGTGTCGCCCCCCCACGTGTCTACGCCAAAGCCGTGGGGGTGTACCCCATCAAATATTTCCCTTTCTTATTATCATTTTGTTCGCTTATTTAAATGAATGTTATGAATAACGACCCTCATTCGTATTATGAATAGCGAACCTCATTTCTTATTATGAATAGCGACCCTCATTTCGTATTATGAATAGCGACCCTCTCCTCGTATTATGAATAGCGACCCTCATTTCGTATTATGAATAGCGGCCCTCTTCTTGTATTATGAATAGAATATGAATTATTATAAGTAGTAGTAGTAGTAGTAGTAATAGTAGTAGTAGTAGTAGTAGTAGCCTAGTAGTAGTTTTTATAGTTGTAGTAGTAGTAGTAATAGTAGTAGTAGTAGTAGTAGTAGTGGTAGTAAAAAATATGCAATGAATGTCAAAGGAAGACTATAAAATAACTCACCTAACAATTAAAAGCAAGCAGCGATGTCCACTCCCTTGCTTTTATCACTTATCCGTATATTTTTTTCCTCTGAATCTGCCAATACACAATTCACAGGTTCTTCCTAGCTACAAGGCGACGCTAAAAGAAAATACTCCCCAGACCGTATCCTATAAAACGCGAACGCTCTGACTACCACCGAGTGCATATCCCGTTAACAACACAATGATCAAGTACAGAATAATTATCGATGGTATTATTGTCCAGACGAATTAGTCTCGATTGTCGACCTGTGATTTCTGATGATTGGAGCAGCACAGTACAAGCAGCGTACACGGAATGACAGATAATTATAATGCAACACACCGTAAGCTACCAGAACTAGATAGACTAGACTTTCTC
This sequence comes from Strongylocentrotus purpuratus, assembly GCF_000002235.5. Classification (NCBI taxonomy): domain Eukaryota; kingdom Metazoa; phylum Echinodermata; class Echinoidea; order Camarodonta; family Strongylocentrotidae; genus Strongylocentrotus; species Strongylocentrotus purpuratus. The sequence continues at coordinate 36,588,018 of NW_022145613.1, read as the reverse complement.
TTTCATTGTCGGTGGTGTAGTTATACACTTTGCGTGCCGAATCGAGTCCATCAATACAAAATTCATTTTCTTTGTTGTGGTAATATGTTCTTATTAGGTATTTTATATTTAGGGACAGCCCCATTGTTTTCCCCCAAATGGTACTACATAATGGAATTATGGTAAAACGGGGGTGGAACATTGTTGTGTAAACAATACAAAATAGTTAACAATTTTGATGATTTAAATTAAAAGAAAATAATGTGAATGAACTCTGTTTATTTTGTTTTCATCGAAAACTGCATCGGAAAGAGGATTAAGCTACGATTTTCTCTTGTGTATAGTAGTAATAGAAGTGAAAGCAAGGAAACCCACTGTGAAAGTAAACCAGTGTCCATTATAGGCGTACGAGACAGGGGCGGGGGCAGGCTTTAGCCCCTCGAAGATTTCATCCGGGCAACCATACCTCATATTCGGGCAGCCAGTTTCCAGATTATGTCATTTTCCTGTGTATTTTGGTGAAGACAGAACATTTCTGAAAAAATAAAGTTCCCCTTTTGCGAGAGAGCGAAACTGGAAAATTGATTACACACCCTCTCGAAAATATGCCTGCACGCTTAATATGTCTAGTTCGCAGGCACAAACTGTTGTCATATCAGTCATTGTGCGTAACAGTGTCTGCTCTGTGAGACTATGGAGACTTCACGGTCTACTGCACCCCATATAGGCTCGGTGCTTAAGTTGCTCCTGACTTGTGAGCAGAAACTAGCTGACTTAGGCTCGGCTCAAGGATTTAGGAATTGTGGTTTATTTGTCAAATTCACAGCCTGTGCATGCAGACTAGATTATGCCGGTGCCATACGATGTTTTGATACCAAAGCTGAAAGTGATAATATAGGCCTAAATTCTGGCGAAGTTAAATTCAGTCACACCTT